>NC_040038.1:39127082-39240814 GCF_003713205.1 Coffea eugenioides
TTAGAAGGTGCCCTTTCAGGTTTTCACCTAGAGACATAGATAAGATAAATTTAACCCCAACCGTATCACTGCAGTCATGCTCTGATAATGAGTAGCATCAGTGAGACAATCTTCTCTGACATGTTTCAGAAAAGTTTGTATTTACATAATTTGCTAGTTGATTAAGAAAATTTTTTTTTCAAAATACTGCAGAAGATGAAATTCGGCAAAGGAAAGGTTAAGGCTTGAAAGGCTTGACAGCGGATCATATGATGGGTTTGCAATCATTTGAGATAGCATTCTGTCAAAACTTACCCCGATCTAGGGTGAGAAAGAGATAAAATTTGCCCCAGTTTAATTCTGGCAGAGATAAAACTTACTCTTCCCCTTTTTTTTTATATTTTCTTTTTTTTACTTTTCTTTTACTTTTACTTTTTTTTTTTTTTTTCAAAGAAACAAAATTGCCCCGGTATAGGGGTTAGTGATCTTAAGGGACTGCCAAGCGAGAAAAAAAAATGTGGTTATGAAAAGTCAAAAGGGAAAACAGATTAGGGATAAGACATCGAAATGGAACAATGAGAGGAAGTATGCCTTAAATCCGTCTCTTGCAGTATTTTTTAAAGAAAATTTTTATAATCAAATGAAAAACTTTTTGCACATGTCTGCATTGATTGGTTGGGGAAAAATTTGACCGTCCATTTCCATAAGGATAAGCGCTCCTCCGGATAGCACTTTCTTAACAATGAATGGTCCTTGCCAATTGGGAGCAAACTTCCCTTTAGCCTCATCTTGCATTGGAAGAATCCGTTTCAAAACCTTATCTCCAACTTCAAACAAACGGGGCTTAACCTTTTTGTTGTAAGCACGGGCCATTCGTTGCTGATAACATTGTCCATGACAGACGGCATTCAATCTCTTTTCATCAATTAGAGACAACTGCTCCTGACGTTCTCTAACCCATTCAGCTTCTTCTATCTGAGCTTCCATCAGAATGCGCAAGGAAGGAATTTCAACTTCTGCAGGCAGGACTGCTTCCATTCCATACATAAGAGAGAAAGGAGTTGCACCAGTAGAAGTTCTGATGGTAGTTCTGTACGCCATTAGTGCATAAGGCAGCTTCTCATGCCAATCCCGGTGTGCTTCAGTCATCTTACGAATAATCTTTTTCAAATTTTTATTTGCAGCTTCAACGGCTCCATTCATCTGAGGCCTGTAAATGGCCGAATTTCGATGTTTAATCTTGAACTGTTCACATAATCCATCCACCATATCATTATTGAGGTTCTTGGCATTATCAGTGATCAACGTCTCTGGTACCCCAAAACGACAGATGATATTATTTCTCAAGAAATCCGACACCACTTTCTTAGTCACATGCTTATAGGATGCGGCCTCAACCCACTTGGTGAAATATTCAATCGCCACTAAAATGAATCGATGCCCATTTGAAGCAGAAGGATCAATAGTTCCGATCACATCCATTCCCCAGATCGAACATGGCCATGGAGCAGTCATACTATGCAATTCTGTAGGAGGAGCACGTATAATATCACCATGCATTTGACACTTAACACATTTTCTAACAAAATCTACACAGTCATGCTCCATGGTAAGCCAAAAATATCCTGTTCTCATGATCTTCTTAGCCAGTAGATGCCCATTCATGTGTGGCCCACAAACCCCACTATGCATCTCTTTCATCATATAATCGGCTTCCTCTTCATTGATGCATCTCAGAAGGCCCAAATCAGATGTTTTCTTGTATAGCACTTCTCCATTCAAGAAGAATCTTGATGACATTCTGCGTAAGAAAATTTTTGCAACAGAATCAGTATCAGGAGGGTAGGATCCTGTTTTCATGAATTCCTTAATATCCTTGTACCAGGAGCGACCATCAGTGACCCTTTCTGTAACCAGACAATGCGCTGGCCTATTCTGAAGTTGAATCTGTATAGGTTCAATCACCAGCTCATCTGGATGTTGGATCATCGAAGACAGAGTAGCTAAAGCATCAGCAAAGGCATTACGAGTGCGGGGAATATGTCTGAGTTCCAAATTCCTGAATTTGCTGGCCAAACTAAGCAAGTTACAATGATACAACATAATTTTTGAATCCCGAGTTACCCACTGTTTAAGCGTCTGGTGCACAAGTAAATCTGAATCACTGAATGCTATCAGATCCTTGATCTCCATGTCCAATGCCATTTTCAATCCAAAAATACAAGCTTCATACTCAGCCATGTTGTTGGTACAAGGAAATCGTAATTTGGCAGTAGCAGGATAATGTTTCCCTTCAGGCGATACTAAAACTGCTCCAATTCCAGCTCCAAAAGAGTTTGACGCACCGTCAAAAAATAACCTCCATCCAGGATACTGCTCACTCATGTCCTCAACCGCTCCAACGAACAGGATTTCTTCATCAGGAAAGTAGGTATGCAATGGCTGATAATCATCATCTCTTGGATTTTCTGCCAAATGATCTGCTATAACTTGACCCTTGACTGCCTTTTGTGTTGTGAAGACAATATCGAATTCGGAAAGGATCATTTGCCACTTAGCCATACGTCCCGTGGGCATCGACTTTTCCAACAGGTATTTCAGAGGATCGGAACGGGAAATCAAGTAAGTGGTATAACCGAGCAAATAATGTCTCAATTTCTGAGCTGCCCATGCTAAAGCACAACAACTTCTCTCAAGGAAAGAATAGTTGGCCTCATATGCTGTAAATTTCTTGCTCAGATAGTAGATGGCTTGTTCCTTTCTCCCAGACTCGTCATGCTGTCCCAGAACGCATCCGACAGCCTCATCAAGAACAGACAAATACATAATCAGAGGTCTCCCTGGCTGAGGTGGCACTAAGACCGGAGGATTTAACAAATAATTCTTGATCTTATCAAAAGCCTGTTGACAATCTTCATTCCAATCCATTGACGCATTTTTTTTCAACAATTTGAACAAAGGCTCACAGGTAGAGGTTAACTGTCCAATGAATCGGCCAATGAAATTGATCTTTCCAAGAAAACTTTTCACATCTTTTTGACATTTTGGAATGGGCATATCTCGAATTGCTTTTATTTTCGCAGGATCTATCTCTATGCCCTTTTTGCTGACAATAAAACCCAATAACTTACCAGCCGGAGCTCCAAAAGCACATTTTGCAGGGTTCAACTTCAAATTATACTTCCTCAATCTTTCAAACAGCTTCTTTAAATCAACCAAATGGTCATCAACCTTCTTGGATTTAATTATGATATCATCCACATAAACCTCCATCTCCTTGTGAATCATGTCATGGAACAAAGTAGTCATGGTTCTCTGATAAGTGGCTCCAGCATTTTTCAGCCCGAAAGGCATCACTCGATAACAAAAGGTTCCCCATGGGGTGATAAAAGAGGTTTTCTCTCTGTCTTCTTCTGCCATTAAAATTTGATGATACCCAGCAAAACAATCACCAAAAGATTCAATTTCGTGTCCAGCAGTATTGTCCAAAAGAATATGAATGTTTGGCAAAGGAAAATCGTCTTTCGGACTGGCCTTATTCAAATCTCTGTAATCAACACATACTCGCACTTCACCAGATTTCTTAGGCACTGGCACAGGGTTCGATAGCCAGGTGGGATAATGAGACACCATGATTATCTTAGCATTGAGTTGCTTCACAACTTGTTCCTTTATCTTGAGACTCATTTCTGGTTTGAATTTACGCGGCTTCTGCTTTACAGGTAAAAAATTTGGATCAATTGGCAACCTGTGAACCACTATATCTGTAGAGATCCCTGGCATATCATCGTAGGACCATGCGAACACATCTTGAAATAGCATTAAGAATTCAATCATTTCCTCCTTCTGTTTCTTATTCAAATGAATGCTGACTTTAACCTCTTTAACCTCGGTCTTAGTGCCAATATTGATGATTTCTGTTTCTTCTAAGTTGGGTTTGGATTTCTCTTCATACTGTATTAAATCTCTGGAAACAGACTCAAATTCTTCCTCATTGTCGCTCTCGTTTTGAATTTCAGATTGCATGATTTCAAGCTCATGAGAGATATCGAGATTGCAGCCATCGAATTCCAAAATGGTGACATCCAAAGGGTCGAAGGGTTTTATTTGTGGCCATCTGAAAATGAAATAGAACATATGTAATAAATAAATAGAAAATACAAGAGAAATCGTCCATTTCATTAAATTCAAAATGCATTGAAACTTCACAAAAGGCCAAATACACAAACATGATTGCCATTTAAAAACATATCATCCATTCCAATCATTTTTCTTCAACAAAACAAACAATACAAACTGAAATGGGAATAAAACTTCAGAAATTAAAAGCAATTTATTTTAACAAAATCTCCAGACTATCGTGCAATCTAGATATGAATCTAGACAAAAGACAATCCCCTTAAATTTACCGAAATTCCCTTCGAGAGGGAAAATAATCAGCAGTCCAATTTTGAATGGCTCCCTCGATAATTGGCAAAAATTCTAAATTCTCTGATGGCTCCTCTTCATCAATTGCCCCGACAAATAATTGAGATAGGTCCACTTCAATTTCTTCCACAAAATTTTTTGTTTCTGGCATGATCACTTCTGATGGACGAGGAAAAGTGTGATATAGCGGCGGGATATTTAAGGCAGTTTGCTTGCCCTTCTTTTCAGCTTGTTTTCGAGCTTGCATTTCCTTTCTATCCTTAGCAGTCGGATGAAATCCCAATCCAAATGTATCCTTCTGCGTCGGGATCTCTATTGGCTCCAAAATTCCTTGTAATTCTCTCCCAAGACCTTTTCCTATTTCGTATCCGCCTCGGATCATCTCCCTCGCCATCATAATACTGGCATCTGGCAAATCTGAATGAGTTAGAGACTTATCCCTGGATGCCCATCCCACAGAGACGATGTCAGCAACATGATGAGCTGAAATTGGATTCCTTTGTCTGTTTTCACCATTGAATTTTGCATCAACGATCATGGTACAGTCATCCTCAGCAAACACAGTAATGAGTTGATCATTCGCAATAAATCTCAATATTTGATGCAACGAAGATGGCACTGAATTGGAAGCATGTATCCAAGGTCTTCCAAGCAAAATATTGTAAACGCCGGAGAAGTCCATGACTTGGCAAGTAACTTGGAATTGAGCAGGGCCTATCTCCAATACCAGATCTACTTCACCCATAGATTCCCTTTTTGAACTATCAAATCCTCGAACCACAGTTGCAGATGGACGGAGTTTAATATCAAGAAATCCAAGCTTGGTGAGAGTGTTCCATGGACAGATATTCAACGCTGACCCATTATCCACTAAAACCCTCGGCAACAGCTTTCCATTGCAACGGACTGATATATACAAGGCTCTGTTATGCCCGATCCCCTCTACAGTCAGATCGTCATCAGAGAAGGCAATATGATTAGCAGCAAGTACATTCCCCACGATGTTAGAAAATTTATCCACCGGAATATCCTTAGGGACTTGAGCTTCATTCAGAATTTTGAGCAATGCTTCTCTATGTAGCTCGGAGGTCAAGAGAAGATTCAGAAAAGAAATTTGAGTAGACATCCTATCCAATTGCTCCACTGTTTTGTACTCACTTCTCTTCAGCATCTTTAAAAAATCCACAGCTTCCTTTTCAGACACAAGAGGCTTGGGGGTTGAAGAATTATCCTTGGCTTTGAATTGAACGCCGATTTCGGAATTTTTCGCAACTTTTTCAAACCTGGCAATAGTAGGTACCTCCTCCTTCAAGCATTTTTTATCTCCAATCAACAGACTAGGTTCCTCATAGTTCCATGGTATCTCTTGCAAGTTATTGACAAGCATTTGTTCTGGAAATTCGAGAATAACAGGCTCTGATACATCCCATTCAAAAGATGGCAGATCCAGAATAAAAGGAACTTTGTTAACCTCGGAAACTCCCCCTTCTGCTATGAATGGCTCTTCTTTTTCAAACACAAAAGATTTCAAATTTCCCTCGACATTATCCTTAGTCATGGACTTTTCAACAGGCGACAGTTTTCTCATTCTCGCATGATCAGCCTCCATCACGCCAAACACTTCAGTTTCATCTACAATGTACTGAGTGGGATCTACACAATCTTCATCAGCGATGATAACTCCCACAGTGTTCCCATGCTCAGGTAAAGGATTCTTACTAACATTCGGTCCCTGCTCTCCCTTTCTTCTAAGAACGATGTCTCCAGAATCAATCATATCCTGGATCTTATGTTTTAGAGCCCAACAATTGCCAGTGGTATGGCCTGGACTTCCAGAATGGTAGGCACAGATTGCTTGTGGATCATAACTGTCAGGAGGACCTCTGGGATAGAGTTTGGGAGGAACAGTGCTAATTTTTCCCGCTGCTCTTAACTGCTCATACAATTGATCAATGGGTCGGCCCAAATTGGTGAAGGTTCGAAATTGCCTTTGATTTTGCACTTTCCTGGTTTGAAAAGGATTTTGAGAAGGGTTATTATTTTGTAGGGTTGGTCTGGGATAATAATTGGGACGGGAGTGATTTTGAAAGATAGGTTGTGGAGTCGGAGGTAATGGTGAGGTATTCAAATGACTTGGTCGGGAATGATGGAGTTGGGTAGTAGCGTGGTAGACTGGTTGAGCGTTGGTGTAATACTGGTAAGGAACAGAATAGATGGGATGGTTTTTGGGTCTAAAAGACGGGCCTTGATCCCATATAAAAGCAGTTTCTCCTTCTTTCTTCTTGAATTGGGACTTTTTCCCAATGTTGCTTTGATTCTGTAGAGCATCCAATTGCAACTTCAATGCCGATACATTAACAATCTTCCCTGCCTTGACAAACTCGTCGTATTCCTCAAACTTGTTAATAATAGCGGCAAATGAACTTCCAGTCATGCGAAAAATCTCTTCGAAGTAGGGTGGATCATGAGCCTTGATGAAAGTACGAACAATCTCCTCCTCAGTCATGGGTGGCTCCACTTTGGCAGCTAACTTTCTCCACCGCTTTGCATAGGTCTTGTGATCTTCCGATGGCTTTCTTTTTGTACCCTCCAGTGTTGTTCGTGTTGGTGCCAATTCACAATTAAACTCATACTGCTTCACAAAAGCTGTTGACAGATCTAACCAAGTTTTTACCTCTCCAGATTTCAAATTTGAATACCAATCTAGAGCGTCCCCCTCTAAACTTTCCGGAAATAGACGCATAGGCAAATTTTCATCATCCACTGGCTTACCTAACTTGTTGGCAAACATCTTAAGATGCGTCTTGGGATTTCCAGTTCCATCATATTTGCTGAATTTGGGAGTTTTGAATCCCAATGGTAGCTGAATATCTGGGAAAAGACACAATTCATCGTAATCCAACCCACTATGCCTGCTCAATCCTTGATTCTTTTTCATAAAATCATCGAATCGATCCAATCTTCTCAACAGATCTTTGTCAATAGGCACAGGTTGTTCTTCTACCGCCGCCTTCCCTTGAGCTGCAGTGTCCAACACAAAAGGTGCTGCAACGTGATGGTGAGGTTCCTGAGGGTTGGGGGGAACGTTCAGATTAGTTTGTGGATGGGTTTGAGGGATTTGGTTACTGGTTGGGTTAATCAGTATATAATTCGGATGCGTATAGGAAAGGTCTGAATTTAGTTGGGTAAAGGTATTTTCAAGGGGATTAGCGAAGGAAGGAAGGAAAGTTGTCTGGGCATTGGATGTGTGAGGTGGTTGATTGTCTTGTGCATGTGGGTGGGTATCGACAGGTTCTCGGTCATTTGGGACACCACCACCGCTATTGCTTGTTACCAACTGATCAATGACAAGCCTCTGTGCGGCCATTTCAACACTTAAGTCATTGAACTTGTCAAGTACCTCACTTAACTGAGCTCCCAATGCTGTGAAGTCCGGTGATGTAACCATAGCAGATCTTTCCGAAGCCTCAGGCATTGAACTCATGTTTACAGGCTGTCTCAAGGCTCTACTTCGAGACCTGGTGATGATGGGGCTTCTTTGGGTAGCAATTGTGAAAAATATCTGCAAGTGGGAAAAAGAAACTGATTTAGGAGTGGATCTTCTGTCAAATTGCTGTAATTTATTCAAGAAAAAGAAAAAAGAAAAAAAAAATCATGAGTTAGTAGATATCTAAATAATTCGGATGCATGTCCTATGGGGGAACCCTTTTTGTGCCAAGGGTCGGCCTAATATGATGCAACACCTTCGGGGTAAAATCCCAATTTCAAACCTGTAAGTGAATGTAGAAATTCTCATTAACCACTGACAAGTTCAATCATTTTGTACAGCTTCATTGATGGTTCGATTGACCATTTTTACAAAATCCTCATGCCTTGCTAAACTAGTACGTTGAGACTCCTTAGACCTTCCTATACTAAGCTTCCGAATTCCTTCTCGAATTTTGTCAAATGCATCCAGGGCTCTCTCCAACTTTTCAGTTTTTCTTGTCTCCCACTTTAATTGCGCTCGAGCGTCTTCCAGGGCATGGTCGGCCACTATGAGTTGCAATTGATAATCCTCGAGTTCTTTCTTCAGCTTGTCTATCTGCTCTTCAGGGCTGACAGGAGCGGACTGTGACTTCTTTCGAGCTTGTTCAATTGTCAGTTTGATCCACTCATTATACTCTGAAATGACCTTAGGTTCCAATTTGTTCACTTGATCCAAGTGCAAGCTCTCTAAACTAAGAAGATTTCCCCAAGCTTCCAATACCATGCTCCGACTTTCAGCAACTGTGTTGAGTCTGATATTTTCAAGCCCTTGTATCATCGAAATTCTTTGCGGATACCCAAATTGCCTCATGACTCGTTGCGGAATATATGCGACCAATCCATTGGTGCCTGCTAGGGGGATAAAACTGTGTTGGGTAGTCGTGAAAACCGGATCCCTAACTTTTGTCCAATCCAAAACCCATTGTATTTTCTCAGGTGTCAAGTTATCGAACTCTTGAATAAACTGAGTCGGAGATGCAATTCGATAATACTTTTTGACCCTTTCTCGGTGTGATTCGATCCAATTCTCTGCGGGGAGACAAGATCCCAAAGGATTGAGCGTTCTCTTCGCTAGATGCTCCATTGCCCACATTTGGAGTATCAAATTTGACCCATAAAAAAAACCTCTTTTCTTTTGACATTCAGTAGCGGCCATGAAGATGTCGGCAATGATTACAGGCACCAAGGTAGGGGTCATTCCATTAATCCCTGAAAATAGGCTCTGAACCATGTTGATAGTGAAAAATGTGATCTTTCCATGCTTTTGCGGGAACAACAACAGATTGATCAAAGCTAATCCAAACGCTTGCACTCGCTTCTCTACCCATTGCTCCTTACTTATAAAAAAATCGGTTCGGTACTGTTCATAGGACCCTCTTTCTCCAAATCGTTCATACAGAAACTCTAACGGACACGATCTCGCATCCGGATGTTGGTTCATACTAACCTGCCTTAATCCCAAAAACCTATAAAACTGTTCCCTTGTTCCATTAGTTGGATATATCATAGGATAACCTTTCCCAGGTATCTGCAATAATCCTTCTATTTCTTCTAAAGTTGGTGTTAGTTCACATTCACCGAATCGAAAAATAGAACCTTCTGGATCCCAGTACTCAAGTAGAGCTTGAATGATTGCAACATTTGGAGTTATGCTTAGAAGACTCGGTAAATGTCCCACATATTTGAACAGTCTTTTCACCTCATGTGTCATATTATTTTTCCAGTCTGTTAGTTCCCGAGGTATCTGGTTCAGCATTCTGCACGGAGCCATCTGAGGAGGAATTTCACTCTTAGTACCTTACCTCGGGATTTTACCCCTTAGGCAATACAAAATCATAAACATGCAGGTCTCATTGGATTACATATCCGAGACAAAAGGTGACTTATTCCTACCGTGGGATTTCCTATGCGGCATTCCCTCTATGGTTAATGCATGATGACAATTTATTAAAGCATATTAAATATACAATGAAATAATTGAAATGTGACCTAAAGGTGCCCCCTTTAAATGCCGGGGTAAGCCTAAAATGATGTGCAATACATATGCATACTAAAATTTAAACATGCTTGATATAAGAGGCGGTCTTATCTTAAACGAGTACCATGTTAGGACTCTTATTTCTAAAGTTTGTGTATGCAGAAAAAGGGAAAACAAGGAGAGGTTAGTTCAACAAGTAACATATAACACGTTGTGACAATAAATGATACAAGAATGAAAAGTAAATAAAGCAAAGAAAGAGGGGTGAAATCCCCCCCTCGTGCTTAGTGTTCCTAATTGGATATGTTGACTCTATCCTAGGTAATTTCTAATATGGATGCATGAGGTTTGGCTTACTAATGCATCTAGACTCGATAAGGTTTCAGGCTCCCAAGCCTTCAGACCAAAAAGTTAAGGGTCATCAATCCCAAAACCTTTGGTCGGTGGCTTGAGTGATCCCTTAGGCATCGCTATGGGCGCAGAGCACACCATCCGCCTACCTAAGGAAATCGATCCTAATCCTACAAGGAGATGTGGGATGGCGCCCACGAGAAAAATAAAAAAAGGGTAAAAATAATGCATGCACGTATGAAATGCTTCCTTTTGAGGGGAGAGATTATAATTAAAACACGTGTGGAGGCTCTACGGTGATATTTTCCCCCACCCAAATGCAATGCGCGATACGAATAAATAAATAAATAAGCCATTCATCACATACACGTAAGACGAGGAATGATTACGAGTGTGAAATGCAAAACATCCTAAAAAAGAAAAATGCAACCTAAAACATCCAAATATGATAAATATAAGGGTTAAAAAGAGAAAAGACGACTAAGCCAAGTGCTTGGACTCTCTAACGTTCCCCAGTGGAGTCGCCAAGTTGTCGCGCCCCATTTTTCGCGATGAAAAAAAGAAAGAGTTTATAAAAAGATGTGACTTATTAATAATAAATAAAAAAGGACCTAAAATGGGACTTAAAAAGAATGCGACAATTTGGGTCCAAAATTTAGTCTAAAAGGGTTTTTAAGAAAAAATTGGAGTCGCCACTTGGTATGGAGTTTTGGTGTACCAAGTCACCCAAGAAATATGATTTCACAAAATAAAATAAATCAAAACCCTTTTTGACAACTCCAGGTCTTTGAAAACAAGAGAAAATAGGTTCGGGAGTCACGGTTGAAGAAAGGGAAGGCAAAGGTTTAATTAACTCAAACCTAAGGCACCCTTTCAACCTAGTCTAAGCTAGTTGCGAGGTTTAGTCAAAATTTTCCTAATCTAACCCTTAATTTTATCATGTTTGGATGTTTTCTACATGGATGCAAATCTAAAAATATCGAAAGGGACAAAGTGTTCATTCAAGGGTTTAATTGGACCAATCGCATTAATTGCGAAGGCCACAATGATTCCTTGAAAGTGTCACGAATATGCGAATGATGAAATTAAAATAAAAGAAAAGAAATTAAATTATATACATATATAAATGATCAAAGAAAAAGGGAATGCAACATAAAGGGTACGGGAAGCAAAAACTCGTGACATAATTTTCTTATTCATGGATTAATAGGGTATTTAAACTAAAAAGTTATAATCACCCATTTTCCATGTTTGAAAAAATAATTATCCTAACATGAACAAGCAAATGAACTAGCTTAAATGAGATGCAATTCTAAATGGCATGATTAGCACCTATAGCGGGTAAGGGATAATATAATAGGGAATATCATACAAATGAGAAAAAGATCCTAAAAATGAAAATATGCATGAAAATGTGGTGAATAGCATACCAAGATGAATCTAGCGCAAGATGACCTAAAGGGTCTAGCGTTGGACTAGCCCATTTCTAAAAATCCTTACTAGCGTTGGACTAGCAAGTAAGCGGAGGGAGAAACCACAACTAGCGTTGGACTAGTGTGGTGACGTCATACATTAACAATTCATAGTGAAACAAATAAAACATAAATTAAAACAAATAAACACATAAGAGCACGTAGCACATAACACGTAAACATAATATCTAGATGCCAAAATCCTAAGAAAAGCGGATAAAACACATAACACATAAGCCACATAAACACGCAACCTATCTATTACATCGGGGAGCGCCTAACTACAATCTGGAAGGGAAAAATATAATAAAACAAATCTAATTATCCTATCTATTACATTTTTGAGGTATTTAAATGCCTCTTGAATCATTGTAAAAAATTAACTAAAACATATATAAGAAAATTTGAATGAATATTTAAATCAAATAAATAAAGCATATATAAACATATAGACACATAGGAACACATAAGAGCACATAAGAGCACGTAATTGACATTAAAATAATAAAAATAGGGGTACCTCCTGTTTGAAGTGGTGACTAAATGGAGTCAAATTGTCCTATTTATACTCACAATGAACAAAAGAATCATGGCACCAATTTAATTGAAAAAAAACAATAATAATAAAAGTACTAAACTCACGCTAATATGTCAAACATAAAGAAATTTAAAACATCTAAAAATTACAAGTTGAATATGTTCAAAAGTAACATAATTAGTTATTGAAGAAAAGAAACAATCATAACAAAGAGAGCCAAAATTTGCCAAGGACTGAATTGCAAAAATTGAAAACTTTTGGGGGACAAAAATTATATTTTCCAAAGTTCAGGGGTCAAAATTAAATAAAAGATAAAATTCAAGGACCAAAATGAAATTAATTTAAGGACCGAGTTGAAAAGAATTTAAATGTTCTGGGCCGCAGTGAAAGTACTTGAAAGTACAGGGACTGATATGCGAAAACATTTTCTTATTCCTTAACAAATCAGGCCACTGGGCCATCATTTTATTTATTTCTGGGCTAAAAACTACCTAAGCCCAACCGAAATCCAAAGCAAAAGGAAAGAGCCAGTCCACTATTCTAACCTCAAGAATAAATCAACCAGCTGATGGGCCTTAACCCTTCAGCCCAGGACAAACCCAAATGAAAAAAAAACCTAACCCAAATCCAAGTAACCCAAACAAATAGCCAAATCCGATTCCCCTTTCATTTTACCAAAACCCAACAAACTAATAGTTGAACTAAAAAATGTTAAAGTTTAATTTCATTCCAAAATCCAGAATTAATTAACTAAAAGCACAATTAAAACATAAAAAAAAAGATTTAAGCTTGAAAGGGGTAAAAAGGATTGATTTGCAGAAGTTTTTGGGCTTTAGTGAAACAAGGAGAGACTTGAGGGGTTAAAGTGAAATTGGCTAAAATTTCCCATGCAAAGCTGCGTTCTTCTTCTCAAATTCAGAAGCTTTCTGCAACCTTGCTTCGCGTAGCATTTATGTCAGATGCAAGCAACCAAAATCCAGTCAAACATCAAACATTAAACATTCAAACTAAAACTACATGACTTGCAACTCTAATCATCAAAACTCAACCAAAATCTAAACTAAAGTGAACCATCCAAAAGATACAAAACAAGAATAGACGCAGCAAATTCTATGCAACAATTCTTCTGCAACCTTCTGGGTTTGCTGCAACATTCTTTCTTATTCCACCCACGTATGTTAATGCAATAAAAAAAAACTCAAGTAAAACCCACTAGTTTATCAATCTAAGACCAACAAAACTTCCACCCATTTAATTTACATAATCTTAAGCTATGGTGCACACTTTGAAAGATCAAACACGGAGGATTTAGTTGAGGAAAAACAACAAACAGCAAATGGCTTTGGCTTTTGAAAGAGATCGGACCTGGAACCCCCAAGAAGCAAAAACTCTGTGGTTATAATATTAAAACTAACATCTAACCATCTCTAATACTCTTTTAGTAAATCTGTAGCCATCAAAACCCAAATCTTTGAAGCAATAAAGATCGTAAAAATGAAAAAACTAACAGATACATGTATCATCGAAGAAAATTCATGCAATGCTTCAACAAAATCTTATAAAAAATGTTAAATGGGCAAACTTAAGAGGTATTCGTTACCTGCAAGTAGTTGGGGACTGAATCAATGTGAGGAAAATTAGGAGCTTGTGCCTGGAATGTTGGACACGAAGCAGAAATTTTCTTTCGCCCCCTCTCCAGTCTCTTGCTTCTTGTCCCTTTTATCTTGGATCCGTTGCTTTCCTTCCTCTTTTTTTTTACCTATTCTCCCCCCCTTTATCTCGTCCAAGAGAAAGTGCCAATAATAGAAGCCAAAAGCTCCTTTTCCTTCTTCTTTTGCTTTTTCTTTTTGCCTTTTTCATTCCTTTTTCCATTCGTTACTGGAAATGTGTCTGCCAAAGCTTGGTCAAAGCAAAATTTGGTGGCCATCATGATATCTAAACATCATGATGGCCAACGCCACTTCCTCTTATCTTTTTTTCTTCTTTTTTTTTTTTTAAGAAACAAACCTGGAAATACATATATATATAAATGTAAGAAAATAAATAATTAAATAAAAAGTATTCAGAAAAACATAAAATTTAACAAAATTTTTGGTGTCTACACAACGTCAAGTAAGTAAAATCAACAACACCCAAGTGTAGGGAATAAAAGGATACGGATGGCTCTCAAGAGCCCTTTTCCTCTTTTGCCATGCTTGATCTCATCTCATTGACTCTCCGTCAATGTATACCAGGTAATCATGACCGTAGACTCCTCTTTACTCCAATTATCCATCCACCTCACTTTCCCCTTACCGGGCCCGAACACCAAACAGTACAGAATTGGTATTACTCGAGTATACCGGAATCAAGGGTCTCATACCCAAAGATTCCCAAATACAGTCCCCATGGCTTGTCAAATGTCCCCGACCAAGTCCTTACTGGCTCGAGTCCATTGACTTCCAATGAGGTAGAGCTCAGAGTGAACAGTAAAGTTGGTATCCAAGCGATACCAAATCCAGTATAGTCAATAATATTCAAGTAATATCATAAACAGTCAAGTAAGCTTAGTATAATAACCAGTCAAGGAGGCTAGAGAGTACGAGAGTGGTAAAGTACACCCTCGCCTCACCTAGCTCAAACAATCATCACAACTAGTCCAAACCACAGAATTCAAGTACAAGAAAGCCACGGAATAACAAACATGTGAGTAGTACACTCACCAAGTTCAACAAAGAAATTTCACAAGTTTTCGCCCGACGTGAGCCTCGGATCACCGGCACGCCCTATAACAATCAAGAAAGTACAATGAAAACGCAAACACAAGTCGAATACCTTTTTCTAGGAACTATTAAGGCAAGACCCAAATATAGCTTGGAAATGAAAAATACATAACATGTAGGGTTAAAAGTAGAAATAAACCCTAAGATTATTCACTTCTATCAAATCTCAACCCAACACATAAGAATCCAATACCCTAGACACTTGGACAGCATTTCCCCTAAGATTTCAGCTTTTCCAACCTACAAGACAACCAATAAAAGCCATCCAACACAACCACAAGCACCCAAACAATATATAAGCCATTCCATATGCGTCAGTAGGGTCATAATACCCTTCAATTATAGCCAATTAGAAGTTCAACAATCAACAATAGAAAACCCCCAATTTGAAACCCTAAATCTGAAATTTTCCGCACAAGCGGAAATTTTCCGCAATTAACCACAATTAACGCACAAGAGAACTATTTAATACCATTTAGAACCACCAATTCAAGCTCAATCATATCCATCATAGGAAAACAGAAAATTCCAGAAAAAAATCCAGAAAAATCAGAAAATTAGGAAACTTCACTCCAATCCACCAAATCTTCCGAAAAATCGCGTAAATAGCTACTATAAGGCACCAATTGGCCAAAATTTATAACAAAAGATGAGTTCCAAGCAAGATACCTTAGTTCTTCAAGAAAGGTTGTAGCTTGTGAGGTTTTCTTCCAAAACAACACCACCAAGTTCTTCAAAGACCCTTAGCAAGATGTTTTTATGGACTAATTCAAGAAACAAACGGCTAGTTTTCAAGATTTGAGCAAGATTAGAAGATGGAAGGTTGAAGAATTTTTTCCTTTGCTTGCTAGAGAGGTTCGGCCAAGACAAGGCTGAAATGAAGATGATTTGGTCAATTTTTGGTCTTTTATTCAAGTTAAAGAAAGTTAGGCAAAGTTAGGCAAGTTTAGTCCAACAACAATTTGACACTTGGCGCATTATTTTTGCTAGAGCTATCTTCTTGTCCCTCATGGCTAATCCATCTAGAAAACCTCCAATTATCTCCTAATACCTAGTAACAAAATTTCTTTACGCAAAAATTTAACCTAATTGGTCAAATTTCTCTCACTTAATGCACTAGTGGGTCCCGCGACCAAAAGACGTTCCAAAATTCTCACGAACTACCTTATACTAGAAAAACGATTTAAGAACTATATTTACTGATAAAATGTTGATAAAAGTAATATAATAAAGAAATTAAAAGAAAACGGGTGCACAGGAATAAAATAATAAAAAAAAAAAAAAAAAATTTTTTTCTGGGTTCTCACACCGAAAAGAGAGCTTCCGTGAGAGGAGGGCAGGAAGACTGAGAGTGGACGGCTGAGAGTTTGAGAGCTTCGTGAGAAAAAGGGACGGCTGAAAACCTGCAAGAGAGGGAGAGCAAAACAGAGGGGGACGGCTGCAGAAATCTGGAAAAAGAAAGCGTGAGAGAAAGGAGAGTTTTGGGTTGACGGGCTGAGTGAAAAGGCTGCGGAAGAAGCAAGGTGAAGAGAGCTTCAGGCCAAATCAAAAGAGAAAGAGAGGCTGCCGTGGAGAAGAAAGAAAGAGATCTGAAAAAGAGAAAAGAAAAGCTGCAATTTTTTTTCTCACGACAAGGGTACGAGTTCGAAGCCGCAACGGGACGATTGCAGCAGCTCGTTCACGACATTTCCTGTCCGGATTGTGATTCAAAAAGCTTGGGCAGGTACTCTCCTAGATTGGTGTCTTGGTCCCTTCCAGTTTTGTTCATTGTTGAGTCGTCGCTTTGAATTTCTTGTGTGTTATTGCTGTTTACTTTCTCTGTTTCCATTCATTCCCGGTTCCTCCATGCTAGTTCAACTTGCCGATCCTCTCGTTCGAAACCTGGGGTTGCATGGTCTTGCTTTGGTTAGGATAATTTGTAGATTTGGATTCAGGGTTATGTGATGTTTGATTGGGTCTGTGATATGATTAGCTTCTTGATTTAGATGACTCATGCGGAGCTTGTTAAAGATAAATCCAGAAATCTGGTTGTTGTTTCTGTGTTGCTCGCTGGGTACCTCGTTTGATTTTTAATGGTTTGGTGTTTGCAACTGGGTTGTGTTAATCAAAATGTTCAGTTTGTTAAAGGTTTTGAGTGATGGGTCTGCTGACTTTGGTTCGAAGCTTGACATGAATTTTCTGCTTCAAAATTGCAGAATGTTGTTCTTCGATGCTTGCATGGTCTTTTTCGTCCAATTTTTGTGCTTAAATGCTTGGTAATCTAGTTACTTCAGTCCAGATTTTTTGTTTATTTGAGCCGTTGGTTATGTTCGGATTGCATTCAAAAATTCACCAGAAAATTGAACCCAACATTCAGGAACCTAGTAGAAGCAATAAAAGATGTTTTTCTGTCTTTGTGAATCTGTCAAGGCAAAGTAGTGAAGCTTAGCATGAGAAAACTGCCGAGAACTTTGTTGCATTTTTTCCTCTTACTGATCTTTCCGTGGCTGCTCTCTGAGTTTGTACTTCAGCCGCATGCTTAATTGTGTTTTGAAGGGAGGAAATGGAAGGTTGGGTGTTGAGTTTGAATGTTTAAACATCTGAAATGCTTGAGCTGGAAAATGGATTTCAGATTGCTGTCACTCTGCATGAATGTCTGTCCAGAATTTCTGTAATGCATTAGCTCCTTTATTGTTCTTGCTTGTTTGGAGTTTAAAGCTAAGTAGCTTGTTGCTTAGTTGATGTTGGGTTGGAAAATATCTAGTCCAAGCTGTGTATTTACATCAAAAATCTGGTTTGCATGATGAAGTAAAAAAGTCTCGGCTGGGAAAAATTGCAGAAACTTGCGGCACTTCCTCTCTTTCCTTCTATTGCTGTTTTGCTGTTTACTTTCACCCTTGATGATCAGCTCCCTTTCCTGATTCAGTCATGTAATGAAGTTGCATGATTAGTGGATGCTGGATAGGCAGGATCTTGGTGTTGGATAAATCTGTTTTGCATGATGAATTGGATAGAATTGCGGCTGGAAAATTGCCGCAAGCTTGGAAGCAAAAGTCAGCAGATTTCATTCTTTTTAGTTGCAGATTTTGAAGCCCTTTACGTATGCATGCATGAAAGCTTTCTGAAATATTACACTTTGACCCCCCGAGTCTCCTTTTGTTTCACTATGACCCAACCAATTGAATAATCTCCTCAATTTGGTCCTTGGTAGTTTTTAATTTTACAACTTCATTGCTTGTTTGCTTCAATTAACTACTATGCTTTGTTTAAATTTCACTTCATGCATGAATTTCACTTTTTGCATTTTGGGATCCAAAAACAACCATTGATCAATCAAACCGAAATCAATTAAAACGTTTTAAAAACCTTAAAGGTCCCAAAACAAGAAAAAGGTCAAGTAACAAATTTATTTAGGAAAATTGAAGAGAATAGGCAAGCATAAGCTCATGTAGACATAAGGTTCACAAATTCATGCCCTAAGTACCACCAAGACAAATGAAAGCAAACAAGCAATCGAGTTGGAAAATTGAGGCTACCAAGGACTCAAATGCGAACACTAACCAAACACTCAAGCTTATCAAATACTTCTAGGAACTTCAAAAATCCAAAGGCAAAGAAAAAGTCAAGTAATGGCTTAAAATTCAACTATTCCAAGATCTATTTGCAAAAATTAGGACTTGATTGAGTCTTTGTAATATTACTGCAAAATTTCAGGGACCCAATTGATTGATTTTCAAAGCTTATGGGCCTTAGAAGGATTAGATGGAAGTCAAAGGGTTGGAGTGCAATTTTTGGAACTTATTTCTTCATGCAAAGCATGCATACACGTAAGAATGCTTCTGCAACTTAAAATCTGCTACCACTAGAATGCTTGCTGCATTTTCATCTTCAACCACAAATTTCAGAAAACTAACTCAAGCTTTGCACAAACTTTCTCAACCAATGGCCAAGCTTTGAATTAAACCACACAACATACAACTTGGACGTTCAAATCAGGAAAACACAGCAAGAAATGATGCAAAAATCAAACTGCAACAAGGTTTCAGCAAGCCTATGAAGCTTTCGGCAAGTGTGTAGTGGAATGTGAACGTGTGTAAATGAAAAGTAAAAGGCCATGGGACTTGAGAATGCGACGATTTGGCCAAAACAAAGTTCAAAAGGGGGTTTTTAATGAAAAATGGAGTCGCCACTTGGTATAGAGTTAGGGTGTACCAAGTCACCCAAAAAGAAATTTTCTAAAGGAAAGATAGAAAGAAACCCCTTTTGAACGACTCCTAGTCCACGTAAACCAACGAAAAAGGTTCGGGAGTCACATTTGACGAAGGGGAAGGCAAGGATAAAAATCCAAGGCACCCCTTCGACCTAGCCAAGGCTAGTTGCGTGATTTAGCCCCACCTTTCCTAATTTTTCTACCCAATTATGTATCGCGTGTTGGATATGACTATATGAATGCAAAAACCTAGACCTAGGGGGACATGGGGAAATTTCTCTTCAAAGGTTGAGTGGTGCCAATCACATTAATTGTGAAGCCCAATAATGATCCTTTGGAGAGGTCACATATAATCCTAAATGACGTAAAAATGAGTGGAGTGCATGCCATGTGAAAATGTGAGTTTGTGTGAAGTGAGAAAAGTGATAAACTAATAGGATGTAAGTGGAGGTGTGCAAATGTATTTACAAGGTGAGGTGAGTAAAGAATGATAATGTGAAAACAACATAAAGTGCATGTGTGCGAGTGATATTATATAAAGTGTAAGTGGTTGAGTGAAAACGTGCAAAATTAAAGTAGTGTGAAGTGAGAAAAAGGATAGAATATAAAGTAAGTGTATGTGATAGTGAATGAATAAAATGCATGAATCCTATAGGAATGCATCAAGATGGGAACGGGGAGTCCTAACTTTGTGACTTTAATCTTCCCTTTGATTAGAAGGGGGAACTAGCGTGCTAAGGCTATTGGATAGCCACACTCGCTCGTTTCCCTTATCGAAAGGGGACACTCAAGCAAATGAACCCTATAACTAGTATGAGATGCAAAACCTAAAAATGAGGGGAAAAAGGGGTTCGAGGAGCATGCCAATGATAAAACTAAGGAAAAATGCATGATATGTAGTGAACAGGCAAATAATGCATTAATGAAAAACAAAGGGAAAATCCTATTGGGTCTAGCGTTGGACTAGCCCTTCCTATGAATTCCTACAAGCATTAGACTAGTGGAAACGATAAAAGAAGCCACAACTAGCGTTGGACTAGTGTGGTGACGTACATTCATCCACCACATTCATTCATGGCTATGGAAAGCGAGTAGACATGCCAAACACTCGTAAACAAGTAGCACATAACACTTAGCATGCTCGACTAGATGCAAAAGCCTAATAAAGCAAATTAACACATAGCCACAAAAGCAAGCAATCAAACTAATGGACCTATTACATTTGCTAGCTAGGCACACGTCTTCAATAGGTCTTCATCAAGTGCTTTCCAAGCCCTATCTATTACAAGCCAAGAGGTGTACACATACCCCATAAAGAATAACTAAAATAAAAAGCAAAAGGAAATGAAGTAAATGAAAGGAATTAAAGAAAAACAAGGGAAGCAAGTAGACATGCAATTTTCACGTAGCACGTTGGATCACATAGGAGAGACAAAAAAAATAAAAGAAGTTATACCTCCCTTGAGTTGGAGCTCTAATGGGGTGAAGTCACTTATTTATCCTCCAAAATAAAAGAAATGGTCAAGGTACCAATTTATTTGTAAAAATTAAAGAAAACATGCGAACACGGGCTCACATGATCATAAAGCTCTTAAATTCATGCATGAAGTGCAATTTAAACAAAGCATAGTAGTTAATTGAAGCAAACAAGCAATGAAGTTGTAAAATTAAAAACTACCAAGGACCAAATTGAGGAGATTATTCAATTGGTTGGGTCATAGTGAAACAAAAGGAGACTCGGGGGGTCAAAGTGTAATATTTCAGAAAGCTTTCATGCATGCATACGTAAAGGGCTTCAAAATCTGCAACTAAAAAGAATGAAATCTGCTGACTTTTGCTTCCAAGCTTGCGGCAATTTTCCAGCCGCAATTCTATCCAATTCATCATGCAAAACAGATTTATCCAACACCAAGATCCTGCCTATCCAGCATCCACTAATCATGCAACTTCATTACATGACTGAATCAGGAAAGGGAGATGATCATCAAGGGTGAAAGTAAACAGCAAAACAGCAATAGAAGGAAAGAGAGGAAGTGCCGCAAGTTTCTGCAATTTTTCCCAGCCGAGACTTTTTTACTTCATCATGCAAACCAGATTTTTGATGTAAATACACAGCTTGGACTAGATATTTTCCAACCCAACATCAACTAAGCAACAAGCTACTTAGCTTTAAACTCCAAACAAGCAAGAACAATAAAGGAGCTAATGCATTACAGAAATTCTGGACAGACATTCATGCAGAGTGACAGCAATCTGAAATCCATTTTCCAGCTCAAGCATTTCAGATGTTTAAACATTCAAACTCAACACCCAACCTTCCATTTCCTCCCTTCAAAACACAATTAAGCATGCGGCTGAAGTACAAACTCAGAGAGCAGCCACGGAAAGATCAGTAAGAGGAAAAAATGCAACAAAGTTCTCGGCAGTTTTCTCATGCTAAGCTTCACTACTTTGCCTTGACAGATTCACAAAGACAGAAAAACATCTTTTATTGCTTCTACTAGGTTCCTGAATGTTGGGTTCAATTTTCTGGTGAATTTTTGAATGCAATCCGAACATAACCAACGGCTCAAATAAACAAAAAATCTGGACTGAAGTAACTAGATTACCAAGCATTTAAGCACAAAAATTGGACGAAAAAGACCATGCAAGCATCGAAGAACAACATTCTGCAATTTTGAAGCAGAAAATTCATGTCAAGCTTCGAACCAAAGTCAGCAGACCCATCACTCAAAACCTTTAACAAACTGAACATTTTGATTAACACAACCCAGTTGCAAACACCAAACAATTAAAAATCAAACGAGGTACCCAGCGAGCAACACAGAAACAACAACCAGATTTCTGGATTTATCTTTAACAAGCTCCGCATGAGTCATCTAAATCAAGAAGCTAATCATATCACAGACCCAATCAAACATCACATAACCCTAAATCCAAATCTACAAATTATCCTAACCAAAGCAAGACCATGCAACCCCAGGTTTCGAACAAGAGGATCGGCAAGTTGAACTAGCATGGAGGAACCGGGAATGAATGGAAACAGAGAAAGTAAACAGCAATAACACACAAGAAATTCAAAGCGACGACTCAACAATGAACAAAACTGGAAGGGACCAAGACACCAATCTAGGAGAGTACCTGCCCAAGCTTTTTGAATCACAATCCGGACAGGAAATGTCGTGAACGAGCTGCTGCAATCGTCCCGTTGCGGCTTCGAACTCGTACCCTTGTCGTGAGGAAAAAAATTGCAGCTTTTCTTTTCTCTTTTTCAGATCTCTTTCTTTCTTCTCCACGGCAGCCTCTCTTTCTCTTTTGATTTGGCCTGAAGCTCTCTTCACCTTGCTTCTTCCGCAGCCTTTTCACTCAGCCCGTCAACCCAAAACTCTCCTTTCTCTCACGTTTTCTTTTTCCAGATTTCTGCAGCCGTCCCCCTCTGTTTTGCACTCCCTCTCTTGCAGGTTTTCAGCCGTCCCTTTTTCTCACGAAGCTCTCAAACTCTCAGCCGTCCACTCTCAGTCTTCCTGCCCTCCTCTCACGGAAGCTCTCTTTTCGGCTACCCTAGCTATCTCTCCTCTTAGCCCGTCCACTCTCTCACTCTTTTGCCCTTTGTCCAAATTTCAGTCGCCGCTCTCTAAAACCTCTCTTTCTCTCTTGCTTTTCCCTCCCTCAAAGCTCCAACCTTTTGCACAGCCCTCTGTTCTCTCTCTTTCTCTCTCTGACCTCAGCCCAGATTTTCTCTCTTGCTCTCGGTTTTTCCTTCCGTCAGCTCTCTCCTCCTAAAACCCTGCGGCTGCTGCTTTCCCTTGCTATTTATATGGGAATCCAAGTTCCTAAACCCTCACCCCAATGGTGAGGATGAAAGGCCTGCTTTGCCTTAAAATCCAGCCTTCCAAAAAGCATCTGTGGCCGTCCTTTGCAAACTGCAAAAAAATGCAGCTTGCATGCCGCGGCTATTTTTGCTCTCTTTTTTTTTTTTTAAATTAATTAAAACAAAATTGATAATAAAAACTAAGTAATAAAAAAACAACAATTTTACATCAAAATAAACAAACTAAAACAACAAAATTGCCATTTTCAATCTTTTTCTTTCATTTTTCATTTTTTTTCTTTTTTTCACTTTCAAGAAAGCATTGAATTTAAATTACAAATGACTAAATCATATTTTTTTTTTGAATGCTTTTCTTTTTCTCTTTCCCTTTTTCCAAGAAATTCTATGATAAAACTTAAAAATAAAAATAAAACTAGAAACTAAAACTAAAAAACGAATACGACAAATAAAAAAAACTAAAAATGAAATTACACCAAAAATTTGGTGTCTACAGTTTGCCCCTCTTTGTCTGAGTTTTGGAAAAACTTGAGACAAAGAAGTAGACACCAAATACTTACCTGTGTTATTCGGCTGCAAAAATGATCTGACCCAAACATGAAATTAACACGGGACTGACCCGAACAGAAAATTCAAAACGGGACTGACCCGAAACAAGAGTTTAAAACGGGACTGACCCGAACAGGAATTTAAAACGGGACTGATCCAAACAGAAATTTAAATGGGATAGACCCACGGGATAGACCCGGACAGAAACGTAAACGGGATAGACCCAGACAGAAATGTAAATGGGATAGACCCAGACGAGAATTTTAAAACAAGACTGACTGGAATAAGAAGTTTAAAAGGGGACTGATCCCAACGAGAAAATTTAAATCATGGGATTGACCCGAACAAAATTTAATATCATGGGACTGGCCCGAACAAGCTTTTAATCATGGGACTGACCCGAATAAGCTTTAAAATCATGGGACTGACCCGAACAAGTTTTAAAATCCTGGGACTGACCCGAACAAGCTTTTAATCATGGGACTGACCCGAATAAGCTTTAAAATCATGGGACTGACCCGAACAAGCTTTAAAATCATGGGACTGACCCGAACAAGCTTTAAAATCATGGGACTGACCCGAATAAAGTTAAAATCATGGAATACACGCTAGTGGGACTGACCCACGGCTAGCGGCAGGGTAAAATGAAAGGCGCACTAGTGGGACTGAACCAACGGCTAGTGGCGGTACAAAATGAAATGCTCACTGGCGGGACTCACCTCATGCTCCAGTGGCTGTGAAAATGAAACGCACACTGGCGGGACTAACCTCTGCTCCAGTGGCTAAGTAAATGAAATGCACACTGGCGGGACTAACCGCTGCTCCAGTGGCGATGTAAACGGTCAGCGGGATAGAACCCAGTTCTGCCGAGGTTGGCGGGATAAAACCCAGCTCCAACGTGATATAAACGGTCAGCGGGATAGAACCCAGTTCTGCCGAGGTTGGCGGGATAAAGCTCCAACGTGATAAACGGTCAGCGGGATAGAACCCAAGCGGTGAAAAGCTCCAAGGTTGGCGGGATAAAACCCGCCAACGTGATAAGCGGTCAGCGGGATAGAACCCAGTTCTGCCGAGGTTGGCGGGATAAAATCCAGCTCCAACGTGATAAACGGTCAGCGGGATAGAACCCAGTTCTGCCGAGGTTGGCGGGATAAAACCCAGCTCCAACGTGATATAAACGGTCAGCGGGATAGAACCCAGTTCTGCCGAGGTTGGCGGGATAAAACCCAGCTCCAACGTGATCTTTGTGAAGTCGGCGACATGAAGTCCAGACCCAATGGGATCTTGTGAAGTTGGCGGCACGAAGTCCATGCCCAACGTGATCTTCCCAACGTGATCTTGTGAAGTTGGCGGCACGAAATCCAGGCCCAACGTGATGTTGTGAACAAGAAATTGAATTTGATTTGCCAAGAAACAAGAAATTAAACTTTGATTTTTTGATTTTTGACCTTTCTGATTTTTCCCTTCCTTTCGGATTTTTCCGAGAGAATTTTTTTCAACATAATTTGCCCCAGTATCGGGTCCATTTTTCCTCCTTCTTCTTGCTTCTCTTTGCAGTATCGGCCTTCCGCCTCACTGGATCATTTTGAATCATGAATACCTGCACAGGGGGGCTTAACAAAGCATGACATGCACTTAAATTCCATGAAAAGAGCTGCGGGATTGATTCGAAAAAATGTTATTATTTGATTTTTGGACAAAAATCTCAAATGTATTACAAAAAATTTGCCCCAGCGTGGGCTTATTTCATGAAATCTTACAAATAAAATTTTTGCCCCAGTGTGGGCTCCCTTGATTGCAAAAATTTGTTCAGATGATTTCCCATTTATTTGAACAAAGAAAAACCGCACTTTCTAAAATTTAGAAAAGAATGCACATATACAACATTGTGAAGAAACTTTAAACGTCAAGTTTGCACTCATGCAGAAATTTCATGATGAATTCCTTAGAATAACACCAAATTCAAGAAGATTTCTTCCTCACTTTTAGCATCGGTGCTTAGGATAACAGGTCACCACTTTCTGGTTGGCCCATCTTTCAAGACTAATCCAATGGGCGTTATTTCTGACTTGGAAGTGACTAAAGGAAATGGGAGGCCAAGACTTGTCTTATTTTGTGCCCCAATTGTATGTACTCTATTCAATATCACATCTTAGTGAAAGCAAAGAGTTTGTCACCCTTATTTCTTAAGAAAACTTAGTCAATGTATAAGCTTTATAGGCTTGCAACAACATGGGTAGAAGCGATAGCTAAACCTGTGAAAATTGGTTATACTCCCATGATCACAAATGATTGATGAATTTCTTATGAGCATAATACTCACTTTGGGTTGTCATGAAGGAATAAGTCAACGATGGACTTTGTTAGCTTGTAATGTAGCTTGAAAACGATAGTTAAAGAATAAAACTTTCAAGGACATTGCACCGAAGATCGCATTTTTCTCAAAATTGCCCCTACGTTGGAACTCAAAGATCTCAGACTTTGATTGCATTTTTCTTATCATTCACCAGGGACTTCAGCGTCGAATTTTTCTGCATTTTCTTTTCTTGCTTTTCTTTCGCTTCTTTTCTTTTCCCTCGAGCTGATGGGTTTTCACATGGTGAGTAGCGTCAACCTCATACTCAAGCAATTCAGAAATACAGCTAAAATTTTTCGGCATCAGAAATTTTCTTGACAGGGCCATTGCAAAGAACAGAAGTCAGGACTTTCGGCTTTTGTAATGGGGTCTGGTGGGGTGTTTAGAAAAGTTAAGACTTGAAGGCAGATTTCAAGAGTGGTTTAAGTAATCTGAGATCGCATTGTTGTGCCAACCCTATTTTAGGGTTAAGTCAAAATTTGCCAGAGCTTGTGCTCAATTGAGGCTTTTTCTCTTTCATTTTCTTTCGATTTTTCGGCCTTCTGCCATTTTTTGAACTTTCACAAAATTTGCCCCAGTTTATTTTTTGAACTGAGGTTCTCTTTTCCTCTTTTGCTTTTGATTTTGTTGCATTATCACTTTTCACTTCTTGAAACTTTTCCTTTTTCAACTCAAACCTGCCCCAGTGTGGGGTTTGCGATTCTCAGGGGTTGCCAAATGAAGTATTTTATTCTGAAGGCTCAAAAAGGATAACTAGGGATAGAATGCTTGATCGGAAAAGAAGAGGGCCTGACTTTTATTCTGTTCCTTACAATAATTCTGAAAAGAAACTTTCATTAATGGGAAATTTCTGGCATGTATCTGAATTAACTGACTGAGGAAGACCCTTGTTCATCCATATTTGTGAAACATAGGCGATCCACGCGGACAAAACTCTTCCTTTTCTTTGCTTTTAAAATTGGAACCTAAGTGGAATCAAATTTCTCCAATTTGCGATTCCCTTTCCCCTTTTTCTTTTTCCTTTTTCAAAATTCCCCAATCTCCTTCCCCAATGTGGGGTGCGATCATATGTGCACTCGAAAAGAACCACCAATTTTAGCTCAAATGAGGATGCAAGGGATAAATAGTGTTTAGGTTGTAGAAACGATGGCCAAAGCATCATTCTTACACCTCATGACAACCAAAGTAACGAATTGCTCGTTGAGAACCCACTCCCTTTTGAAAATCTTCCCAATGTAGGGTAGAGATCATTAAGGCCTTTATTTGAAACGAAATTATTCTTTCAAAGGCTCAAATGGGAGAGCAAATGATAAAATGTGTATAGGTAGAGAAACGAATGCTCAAAGTATCATTCCAAATTTTCAAAACAAACAAGAATAATGCACATTTTTGCTTTCACTTAGATGTGAATTGAATCCGGTTAAACCAATGGGGATTTTTCCAAGCAAAGATTGTCCCAATTTGCAATTTATCAATCAATGTGGCTGAATTTATTTTGGGGTTGAGTGGAGGAGAAAAGGTGTCTCATTGAGCCTTTTGAGTGACTGTTCACCTTTTCTTTCTTTGAGCACTTTTATTGTATAGGTCGAATCACCAACCAAGTGTACGTAAGGATTTTAGAAAGCATACACTTGCGAATTTTCAGGCTGGAGGTTGAAAAATCTCAATTTGAGCTTATTTCTTAAATTCACCATGAAATCTCTTAATGAGCTCAATAAAGAATGAAATGTACATGACTATACACAAAACAATAATTGTCCAAAAACTTTATTGCTGAAAAAGTTTGAAACAAAATTTCTCGTTCAATTATGATACAAATGAGAATAAAAAGCTTCAAAAGAGCTCCACATATATATCCCTTTTGTCTCCTTTTCTTTTGGCACAAAAATATATTAACAAGTCAAATATACAGAATCTTCCTTGAAAGCAATTATGAAATCTCTTAGAAGCTCTTAACCTAGAGCTTTCAGATGGATTTTTATGTTCCCATTGTTGGATCTGCCCAAGAATCAAATAATACTTTCCAAACTTCATCGGATCAAAAATTGTTATCCAATATAGGGAAATATTTTCATCTTATTGAAACATTTTTTTTATGAATGCAGGGGAGGGGGGAAACAAAAGAAAAATACCCGGAGTCAGTAAGCAAGAAAAAAATCGGTATGCATGTCCTATGGGGGAGCCCTTTTATGCCAAGGGTAGGCCTAGCATGAAAATGCAATCCTCCAGAGCAGGCACTATACAATACCTGATGGATCCAATCAGCTTATGGAGTGAAAAATAATTTGAAAAAATTTGGCCCATTGAAATGAGAAGAGACGTTTGTCAAAATGAGGACCTCGTCCGAAGGGATTGATCACTTTTGATCGATACAAGAACTTGCAAAAATGCACGGGTTTGATCTTGATGAACTTCCTATCGAAGGGATTGGAATTCGTTTTGACAACTTTTCTCAGTGAAGCACGGGTCAAAACTCCAACTGATCAAATGGCTGGGTGCAATGGATGTTTTTCTTAAAATCGATTAGGTTTTCCATTTTGAAATTCGACATTGAAATCCTAATTGGTCAAATGAATTGATGATTTATTCAAAAATCGACCATGTGACCCTAAAAGGGTAAATTGGTCAAATGAATTGATGATTTATTCAAAAATCGACCAGGTGACCCTAAAAGGGTAAATTGGTCAAATGAATTGATGATTTATTGAATGAATTGGCAAAATGGATTGGTTGAATTGTCCGGCCATTGGTTATTTCAAAATTATTGAGGTGCATTAGTCTATGACCTTCTAAAAATCAAATTTTGGCCTCAATTTATTTATCGTCTCAATAGGAGGAATCATTTGTGAATTTCTTCAAATAAATGTCCTTCACGCAAGGGATTTTTATCAATTTTTGATAAAATGGCCAAAAAGTGATTATTAGATGCTCATATTCCAAAGATCACTCTATGAAAATGATCGGATCCTACCTTACCTTGTGCACTACCCCTTTGGATGGTACAAAATGTAAACGTGCAAGTCTCACTGGATTAAGTATCCGAGACATAAGGTGGCTTATTCCTAAACACGGGATTCCCTAAATGGCATTCCCTTTCTAGGGTTTATGTGTGATGCCAGTTTATTAAAGCAGTAAAACATGCAATTTGAAATGAAATCATGACCTAAGAGGACCTTTTATACGCCAAGGTAGGCTTAGAATGCTATGCAATTATTAACCTATGAATGCAATACCAAAATCTTCAAACGTGCAATAACCTATCTACGAGGGTAGGTTCTAAAAGAAGGTCATGCCAGACCTCTTATTTGCTAGGGTTTGTGAATGCAATGGGGACACAAAACCAAGAAAAGTTAGTTCAGCCAGATAAATACACATAACACATTGTAGCAACGAAATCAACACAAAGAAATAAAGCAATAAAAGGGAAAGAGGGGTTGGATCCCTCCCCTCGTGAGTCGTGTCCCTAATAGGGTAAGGCAGACTCTACCTTAGGCAATTCTAATATGGATGCATGAGGTTGGGGTTAGCTAATGCATCTAGACTCGATAAGCTCAGGTCCCCGAGCCTTCAGACTTAGAAACCAAGGGTCATCAATCCCAAGGCTCTTTGTCGGTGGCTCGAGCGATTCCCCAAACACCGCTACGCACACATCGTGTCGCGGCTACGTGTTTGAGTGAATCTATCAAAAATCCTCAATCTTCCATCAAAAGCTAAAAGCTATGAACCCAAAGCTTAAAATGGAAGATCGAGTGACTCCTCGGATCATGCTACGCACACATCGTGTCGCGATCACAAGTCCAAGTGAGTCGCCTAAAATCCTAATAGGGTAGAGTGGCGTGACAAGCCACTAAAAGAAAAATAAATGGAGGGTGAAAAATTTAAAGCGTATGCACGTATGCTAGTGCTCGTTTGGAGGGGAGGGATCAAGAACCAACGCGAGGCTCTAGGGTATGTCCCCCACCCAAATGCAATGCAAGCGGGAGATAAACAAGTAAACATACATCCAATCAACCAATCACACGTACGTGAGTGAGGGAATAGTTGGATACGCGCGCGAGGCAAAAAGGCCCTAAAAATGGAAAATGCAACCCTAATATCCAAATGCTATGCATAAAAAGGGTAGAAACAGGGAACGAATGGCTAAGTCAAATGCTTGGACCCACTTAGGAAGTTCCCCAGTGGAGTCGCCAACTGACGCGCCCCACTTTTTGATGATGTGTTGTGGTGTGGAAGTGTGTAGTGGATTGTGAACGTGTGTAAATGAAAAGTAAAAGGCCATGGGACTTGAGAATGCGACGATTTGGCCAAAACAAAGTTCAAAAGGGGGTTTTTAATGAAAAATGGAGTCGCCACTTGGTATAGAGTTAGGGTGTACCAAGTCACCCAAAAAGAAATTTTCTAAAGGAAAGATAGAAAGAAACCCCTTTTGAACGACTCCTAGTCCACGTAAACCAACGAAAAAGGTTCGGGAGTCACATTTGACGAAGGGGAAGGCAAGGATAAAAATCCAAGGCACCCCTTCGACCTAGCCAAGGCTAGTTGCGTGATTTAGCCCCACCTTTCCTAATTTTTCTACCCAAGTATGTATCGCGTGTTGGATATGACTATATGAATGCAAAAACCTAGACCTAGGGGGACATGGGGAAATTTCTCTTCAAAGGTTGAGTGGTGCCAATCACATTAATTGTGAAGCCCAATAATGATCCTTTGGAGAGGTCACATATAATCCTAAATGACGTAAAAATGAGTGGAGTGCATGCCATGTGAAAATGTGAGTTTGTGTGAAGTGAGAAAAGTGATAAACTAATAGGATGTAAGTGGAGGTGTGCAAATGTATTTACAAGGTGAGGTGAGTAAAGAATGATAATGTGAAAACAACATAAAGTGCATGTGTGCGAGTGATATTATATAAAGTGTAAGTGGTTGAGTGAAAACGTGCAAAATTAAAGTAGTGTGAAGTGAGAAAAAGGATAGAATATAAAGTAAGTGTATGTGATAGTGAATGAATAAAATGCATGAATCCTATAGGAATGCATCAAGATGGGAACGGGGAGTCCTAACTTTGTGACTTTAATCTTCCCTTTGATTAGAAGGGGGAACTAGCGTGCTAAGGCTATTGGATAGCCACACTCGCTCGTTTCCCTTATCGAAAGGGGACACTCAAGCAAATGAACCCTATAACTAGTATGAGATGCAAAACCTAAAAATGAGGGGAAAAAGGGGTTCGAGGAGCATGCCAATGATAAAACTAAGGAAAAATGCATGATATGTAGTGAACAGGCAAATAATGCATTAATGAAAAACAAAGGGAAAATCCTATTGGGTCTAGCGTTGGACTAGCCCTTCCTATGAATTCCTACAAGCATTAGACTAGTGGAAACGATAAAAGAAGCCACAACTAGCGTTGGACTAGTGTGGTGACGTACATTCATCCACCACATTCATTCATGGCTATGGAAAGCGAGTAGACATGCCAAACACTCGTAAACAAGTAGCACATAACACTTAGCATGCTCGACTAGATGCAAAAGCCTAATAAAGCAAATTAACACATAGCCACAAAAGCAAGCAATCAAACTAATGGACCTATTACATTTGCTAGCTAGGCACACGTCTTCAATAGGTCTTCATCAAGTGCTTTCCAAGCCCTATCTATTACAAGCCAAGAGGTGTACACATACCCCATAAAGAATAACTAAAATAAAAAGCAAAAGGAAATGAAGTAAATGAAAGGAATTAAAGAAAAACAAGGGAAGCAAGTAGACATGCAATTTTCACGTAGCACGTTGGATCACATAGGAGAGACAAAAAAAATAAAAGAAGTTATACCTCCCTTGAGTTGGAGCTCTAATGGGGTGAAGTCACTTATTTATCCTCCAAAATAAAAGAAATGGTCAAGGTACCAATTTATTTGTAAAAATTAAAGAAAACATGCGAACACGGGCTCACATGATCATAAAGCTCTTAAATTCATGCATGAAGTGCAATTTAAACAAAGCATAGTAGTTAATTGAAGCAAACAAGCAATGAAGTTGTAAAATTAAAAACTACCAAGGACCAAATTGAGGAGATTATTCAATTGGTTGGGTCATAGTGAAACAAAAGGAGACTCGGGGGGTCAAAGTGTAATATTTCAGAAAGCTTTCATGCATGCATACGTAAAGGGCTTCAAAATCTGCAACTAAAAAGAATGAAATCTGCTGACTTTTGCTTCCAAGCTTGCGGCAATTTTCCAGCCGCAATTCTATCCAATTCATCATGCAAAACAGATTTATCCAACACCAAGATCCTGCCTATCCAGCATCCACTAATCATGCAACTTCATTACATGACTGAATCAGGAAAGGGAGATGATCATCAAGGGTGAAAGTAAACAGCAAAACAGCAATAGAAGGAAAGAGAGGAAGTGCCGCAAGTTTCTGCAATTTTTCCCAGCCGAGACTTTTTTACTTCATCATGCAAACCAGATTTTTGATGTAAATACACAGCTTGGACTAGATATTTTCCAACCCAACATCAACTAAGCAACAAGCTACTTAGCTTTAAACTCCAAACAAGCAAGAACAATAAAGGAGCTAATGCATTACAGAAATTCTGGACAGACATTCATGCAGAGTGACAGCAATCTGAAATCCATTTTCCAGCTCAAGCATTTCAGATGTTTAAACATTCAAACTCAACACCCAACCTTCCATTTCCTCCCTTCAAAACACAATTAAGCATGCGGCTGAAGTACAAACTCAGAGAGCAGCCACGGAAAGATCAGTAAGAGGAAAAAATGCAACAAAGTTCTCGGCAGTTTTCTCATGCTAAGCTTCACTACTTTGCCTTGACAGATTCACAAAGACAGAAAAACATCTTTTATTGCTTCTACTAGGTTCCTGAATGTTGGGTTCAATTTTCTGGTGAATTTTTGAATGCAATCCGAACATAACCAACGGCTCAAATAAACAAAAAATCTGGACTGAAGTAACTAGATTACCAAGCATTTAAGCACAAAAATTGGACGAAAAAGACCATGCAAGCATCGAAGAACAACATTCTGCAATTTTGAAGCAGAAAATTCATGTCAAGCTTCGAACCAAAGTCAGCAGACCCATCACTCAAAACCTTTAACAAACTGAACATTTTGATTAACACAACCCAGTTGCAAACACCAAACAATTAAAAATCAAACGAGGTACCCAGCGAGCAACACAGAAACAACAACCAGATTTCTGGATTTATCTTTAACAAGCTCCGCATGAGTCATCTAAATCAAGAAGCTAATCATATCACAGACCCAATCAAACATCACATAACCCTAAATCCAAATCTACAAATTATCCTAACCAAAGCAAGACCATGCAACCCCAGGTTTCGAACAAGAGGATCGGCAAGTTGAACTAGCATGGAGGAACCGGGAATGAATGGAAACAGAGAAAGTAAACAGCAATAACACACAAGAAATTCAAAGCGACGACTCAACAATGAACAAAACTGGAAGGGACCAAGACACCAATCTAGGAGAGTACCTGCCCAAGCTTTTTGAATCACAATCCGGACAGGAAATGTCGTGAACGAGCTGCTGCAATCGTCCCGTTGCGGCTTCGAACTCGTACCCTTGTCGTGAGGAAAAAAATTGCAGCTTTTCTTTTCTCTTTTTCAGATCTCTTTCTTTCTTCTCCACGGCAGCCTCTCTTTCTCTTTTGATTTGGCCTGAAGCTCTCTTCACCTTGCTTCTTCCGCAGCCTTTTCACTCAGCCCGTCAACCCAAAACTCTCCTTTCTCTCACGTTTTCTTTTTCCAGATTTCTGCAGCCGTCCCCCTCTGTTTTGCACTCCCTCTCTTGCAGGTTTTCAGCCGTCCCTTTTTCTCACGAAGCTCTCAAACTCTCAGCCGTCCACTCTCAGTCTTCCTGCCCTCCTCTCACGGAAGCTCTCTTTTCGGCTACCCTAGCTATCTCTCCTCTTAGCCCGTCCACTCTCTCACTCTTTTGCCCTTTGTCCAAATTTCAGTCGCCGCTCTCTAAAACCTCTCTTTCTCTCTTGCTTTTCCCTCCCTCAAAGCTCCAACCTTTTGCACAGCCCTCTGTTCTCTCTCTTTCTCTCTCTGACCTCAGCCCAGATTTTTCTCCCTTGCTCTCGGTTTTTCCTTCCGTCAGCTCTCTCCTCCTAAAACCCTGCGGCTGCTGCTTTCCCTTGCTATTTATATGGGAATCCAAGTTCCTAAACCCTCACCCCAATGGTGAGGATGAAAGGCCTGCTTTGCCTTAAAATCCAGCCTTCCAAAAAGCATCCGTGGCCGTCCTTTGCAAACTGCAAAAAAATGCAGCTTGCATGCCGCGGCTATTTTTGCTCTCTTTTTTTTTTTTTAAATTAATTAAAACAAAATTGATAATAAAAACTAAGTAATAAAAAAACAACAATTTTACATCAAAATAAACAAACTAAAACAACAAAATTGCCATTTTCAATCTTTTTCTTTCATTTTTCATTTTTTCCTTTTTTTTTCACTTTCAAGAAAGCATTGAATTTAAATTACAAATGACTAAATCATATTTTTTTTGAATGCTTTTCTTTTTCTCTTTCCCTTTTTCCAAGAAATTCTATGATAAAACTTAAAAATAAAAATAAAACTAGAAACTAAAACTAAAAAACGAATACGACAAATAAAAAAAACTAAAAATGAAATTACACCAAAAATTTGGTGTCTACAGTTCCTATAGGATTCATGCATTTTATTCATTCACTATCACATACACTTACTTTATATTCTATCCTTTTTCTCACTTCACACTACTTTAATTTTGCACGTTTTCACTCAACCACTTACACTTTATATAATATCACTCGCACACATGCACTTTATGTTGTTTTCACATTATCATTCTTTACTCACCTCACCTTGTAAATACATTTGCACACCTCCACTTACATCCTATTATTTTATCACTTTTCTCACTTCACACAAACTCACATTTTCACATGGCATGCACTCCACTCATTTTTACGTCATTTAGGATTATATGTGACCTCTCCAAAGGATCATTATTGGGCTTCACAATTAATGTGATTGGCACCACTCAACCTTTGAAGAGAAATTTCCCCATGTCCCCCTAGGTCTAGGTTTTTGCATTCATATAGTCATATCCAACACGCGATACATACTTGGGTAGAAAAATTAGGAAAGGTGGGGCTAAATCACGCAACTAGCCTTGGCTAGGTCGAAGGGGTGCCTTGGATTTTTATCCTTGCCTTCCCCTTCGTCAAATGTGACTCCCGAACCTTTTTCGTTGGTTTACGTGGACTAGGAGTCGTTCAAAAGGGGTTTCTTTCTATCTTTCCTTTAGAAAATTTCTTTTTGGGTGACTTGGTACACCCTAACTCTATACCAAGTGGCGACTCCATTTTTCATTAAAAACCCCCTTTTGAACTTTGTTTTGGCCAAATCGTCGCATTCTCAAGTCCCATGGCCTTTTACTTTTCATTTACACACGTTCACAATCCACTACACACTTCCACACCACAACACATCATCAAAAAGTGGGGCGCGTCAGTTGGCGACTCCACTGGGGAACTTCCTAAGTGGGTCCAAGCATTTGACTTAGCCATTCGTTCCCTGTTTCTACCCTTTTTATGCATAGCATTTGGATATTAGGGTTGCATTTTCCATTTTTAGGGCCTTTTTGCCTCGCGCGCGTATCCAACTATTCCCTCACTCACGTACGTGTGATTGGTTGATTGGATGTATGTTTACTTGTTTATCTCCCGCTTGCATTGCATTTGGGTGGGGGACATACCCTAGAACCTCGCGTTGGTTCTTGATCCCTCCCCTCCAAACGAGCACTAGCATACGTGCATACGCTTTAAATTTTTCACCCTCCATTTATTTTTCTTTTAGTGGCTTGTCACGCCACTCTACCCTATTAGGATTTTAGGCGACTCACTTGGACTTGTGATCGCGACACGATGTGTGCGTAGCATGATCCGAGGAGTCACTCGATCTTCCATTTTAAACTTTGGGTTCATAGCTTTTAGCTTTTGATGGAAGATTGAGGATTTTTGATAGATTCACTCAAACACGTAGCCGCGACACGATGTGTGCGTAGCGGTGTTTGGGGAATCGCTCGAGCCACCGACAAAGAGCCTTGGGATTGATGACCCTTGGTTTCTAAGTCTGAAGGCTCGGGGACCTGAGCTTATCGAGTCTAGATGCATTAGCTAACCCCAACCTCATGCATCCATATTAGAATTGCCTAAGGTAGAGTCTGCCTTACCCTATTAGGGACACGACTCACGAGGGGAGGGATCCAACCCCTCTTTCCCTTTTATTGCTTTATTTCTTTGTGTTGATTTCGTTGCTACAATGTGTTATGTGTATTTATCTGGCTGAACTAACTTTTCTTGGTTTTGTGTCCCCATTGCATTCACAAACCCTAGCAAATAAGAGGTCTGGCATGACCTTCTTTTAGAACCTACCCTCGTAGATAGGTTATTGCACGTTTGAAGATTTTGGTATTGCATTCATAGGTTAATAATTGCATAGCATTCTAAGCCTACCTTGGCGTATAAAAGGTCCTCTTAGGTCATGATTTCTTTTCAAATTGCATGTTTTACTGCTTTAATAAACTGGCATCACACATAAACCCTAGAAAGGGAATGCCATTTAGGGAATCCCGTGTTTAGGAATAAGCCACCTTATGTCTCGGATACTTAATCCAGTGAGACTTGCACGTTTACATTTTGTACCATCCAAAGGGGTAGTGCACAAGGTAAGGTAGGATCCGATCATTTTCATAGAGTGATCTTTGGAATATGAGCATCTAATAATCACTTTTTGGCCATTTTATCAAAAATTGGTAAAAATCCCTTGCGTGAAGGACATTTATTTGAAGAAATTCACAAATGATTCCTCCTATTGAGACGATAAATAAATTGAGGCCAAAATTTGATTTTTAGAAGGTCATAGACTAATGCACCTCAATAATTTTGAAATAACCAATGGCCGGACAATTCAACCAATCCATTTTGCCAATTCATTCAATAAATCATCAATTCATTTGACCAATTTACCCTTTTAGGGTCACCTGGTCGATTTTTGAATAAATCATCAATTCATTTGACCAATTTACCCTTTTAGGGTCACATGGTCGATTTTTGAATAAATCATCAATTCATTTGACCAATTAGGATTTCAATGTCGAATTTCAAAATGGAAAACCTAATCGATTTTAAGAAAAACATCCATTGCACCCAGCCATTTGATCAGTTGGAGTTTTGACCCGTGCTTCACTGAGAAAAGTTGTCAAAACGAATTCCAATCCCTTCGATAGGAAGTTCATCAAGATCAAACCCGTGCATTTTTGCAAGTTCTTGTATCGATCAAAAGTGATCAATCCCTTCGGACGAGGTCCTCATTTTGACAAACGTCTCTTCTCATTTCAATGGGCCAAATTTTTTCAAATTATTTTTCACTCCATAAGCTGATTGGATCCATCAGGTATTGTATAGTGCCTGCTCTGGAGGATTGCATTTTCATGCTAGGCCTACCCTTGGCATAAAAGGGCTCCCCCATAGGACATGCATACCGATTTTTTTCTTGCTTACTGACTCCGGGTATTTTTCTTTTGTTTCCCCCCTCCCCTGCATTCATAAAAAAAATGTTTCAATAAGATGAAAATATTTCCCTATATTGGATAACAATTTTTGATCCGATGAAGTTTGGAAAGTATTATTTGATTCTTGGGCAGATCCAACAATGGGAACATAAAAATCCATCTGAAAGCTCTAGGTTAAGAGCTTCTAAGAGATTTCATAATTGCTTTCAAGGAAGATTCTGTATATTTGACTTGTTAATATATTTTTGTGCCAAAAGAAAAGGAGACAAAAGGGATATATATGTGGAGCTCTTTTGAAGCTTTTTATTCTCATTTGTATCATAATTGAACGAGAAATTTTGTTTCAAACTTTTTCAGCAATAAAGTTTTTGGACAATTATTGTTTTGTGTATAGTCATGTACATTTCATTCTTTATTGAGCTCATTAAGAGATTTCATGGTGAATTTAAGAAATAAGCTCAAATTGAGATTTTTCAACCTCCAGCCTGAAAATTCGCAAGTGTATGCTTTCTAAAATCCTTACGTACACTTGGTTGGTGATTCGACCTATACAATAAAAGTGCTCAAAGAAAGAAAAGGTGAACAGTCACTCAAAAGGCTCAATGAGACACCTTTTCTCCTCCACTCAACCCCAAAATAAATTCAGCCACATTGATTGATAAATTGCAAATTGGGACAATCTTTGCTTGGAAAAATCCCCATTGGTTTAACCGGATTCAATTCACATCTAAGTGAAAGCAAAAATGTGCATTATTCTTGTTTGTTTTGAAAATTTGGAATGATACTTTGAGCATTCGTTTCTCTACCTATACACATTTTATCATTTGCTCTCCCATTTGAGCCTTTGAAAGAATAATTTCGTTTCAAATAAAGGCCTTAATGATCTCTACCCTACATTGGGAAGATTTTCAAAAGGGAGTGGGTTCTCAACGAGCAATTCGTTACTTTGGTTGTCATGAGGTGTAAGAATGATGCTTTGGCCATCGTTTCTACAACCTAAACACTATTTATCCCTTGCATCCTCATTTGAGCTAAAATTGGTGGTTCTTTTCGAGTGCACATATGATCGCACCCCACATTGGGGAAGGAGATTGGGGAATTTTGAAAAAGGAAAAAGAAAAAGGGGAAAGGGAATCGCAAATTGGAGAAATTTGATTCCACTTAGGTTCCAATTTTAAAAGCAAAGAAAAGGAAGAGTTTTGTCCGCGTGGATCGCCTATGTTTCACAAATATGGATGAACAAGGGTCTTCCTCAGTCAGTTAATTCAGATACATGCCAGAAATTTCCCATTAATGAAAGTTTCTTTTCAGAATTATTGTAAGGAACAGAATAAAAGTCAGGCCCTCTTCTTTTCCGATCAAGCATTCTATCCCTAGTTATCCTTTTTGAGCCTTCAGAATAAAATACTTCATTTGGCAACCCCTGAGAATCGCAAACCCCACACTGGGGCAGGTTTGAGTTGAAAAAGGAAAAGTTTCAAGAAGTGAAAAGTGATAATGCAACAAAATCAAAAGCAAAAGAGGAAAAGAGAACCTCAGTTCAAAAAATAAACTGGGGCAAATTTTGTGAAAGTTCAAAAAATGGCAGAAGGCCGAAAAATCGAAAGAAAATGAAAGAGAAAAAGCCTCAATTGAGCACAAGCTCTGGCAAATTTTGACTTAACCCTAAAATAGGGTTGGCACAACAATGCGATCTCAGATTACTTAAACCACTCTTGAAATCTGCCTTCAAGTCTTAACTTTTCTAAACACCCCACCAGACCCCATTACAAAAGCCGAAAGTCCTGACTTCTGTTCTTTGCAATGGCCCTGTCAAGAAAATTTCTGATGCCGAAAAATTTTAGCTGTATTTCTGAATTGCTTGAGTATGAGGTTGACGCTACTCACCATGTGAAAACCCATCAGCTCGAGGGAAAAGAAAAGAAGCGAAAGAAAAGCAAGAAAAGAAAATGCAGAAAAATTCGACGCTGAAGTCCCTGGTGAATGATAAGAAAAATGCAATCAAAGTCTGAGATCTTTGAGTTCCAACGTAGGGGCAATTTTGAGAAAAATGCGATCTTCGGTGCAATGTCCTTGAAAGTTTTATTCTTTAACTATCGTTTTCAAGCTACATTACAAGCTAACAAAGTCCATCGTTGACTTATTCCTTCATGACAACCCAAAGTGAGTATTATGCTCATAAGAAATTCATCAATCATTTGTGATCATGGGAGTATAACCAATTTTCACAGGTTTAGCTATCGCTTCTACCCATGTTGTTGCAAGCCTATAAAGCTTATACATTGACTAAGTTTTCTTAAGAAATAAGGGTGACAAACTCTTTGCTTTCACTAAGATGTGATATTGAATAGAGTACATACAATTGGGGCACAAAATAAGACAAGTCTTGGCCTCCCATTTCCTTTAGTCACTTCCAAGTCAGAAATAACGCCCATTGGATTAGTCTTGAAAGATAGGCCAACCAGAAAGTGGTGACCTGTTATCCTAAGCACCGATGCTAAAAGTGAGGAAGAAATCTTCTTGAATTTGGTGTTATTCTAAGGAATTCATCATGAAATTTCTGCATGAGTGCAAACTTGACGTTTAAAGTTTCTTCACAATGTTGTATATGTGCATTCTTTTCTAAATTTTAGAAAGTGCGGTTTTTCTTTGTTCAAATAAATGGGAAATCATCTGAACAAATTTTTGCAATCAAGGGAGCCCACACTGGGGCAAAAATTTTATTTGTAAGATTTCATGAAATAAGCCCACGCTGGGGCAAATTTTTTGTAATACATTTGAGATTTTTGTCCAAAAATCAAATAATAACATTTTTTCGAATCAATCCCGCAGCTCTTTTCATGGAATTTAAGTGCATGTCATGCTTTGTTAAGACCCACTGTGCAGGTATTCATGATTCAAAATGATCCAGTGAGGTGGAAGGCCGATACTGCAAAGAGAAGCAAGAAGAAGGAGGAAAAATGGACCCGATACTGGGGCAAATTGTAACATCCCGAATATTAGGAGGTTGTTTGTGAAGAAAATATTAAAGTGTATTTCTTTGGGTTGATTTAAAACCTTATTTTGGTTTAAAAGACTAGAAACCCTAATATTGTAGCCAAAAACCCTAGTTCACTTGTGACTAACCGGTTTTCCTAAATGTCTCATATTTTAATTGAAACCCTAATTTTAATTACTGGAATTGGAAAATTCCTCACGTTTTCTTAAAAATTTCTTTTTATTTGAAGATTATCATTTATTAAAGCCCTACTATCCAATTATTCCATGATAAGTGTAAATAAACCTAGAAAATAAGGTTTTACGCTTCGGTTTCAAGTTTGGAGCAAAATTAGGGTTTTCGCGATTTTTCGCCGGATGAATTTTCGGTACAGAGTAAGGATTAAATTTGGAGATTAAAAGTGACTTTTGAGTGAGAAATAATATGTGATTAGTAGCAATGGTATAAAGTTAGTGAATGGGAAGTAAAAACCCTAGCACGTGAGTTTTAAGAAAAACGGCGCCAACCGGCGGGTCCCGCGCACTACCGTTTGAACGCACCACTTGACCACCACTTTCTTACTGTATAAGCTCATTACTAATTGAGCAAAATATCTTCCCCCTCATGATGATAGCTTGACCGAATGTGTGGCTCAAAGGCAAGGCAAGAGAAAGAAAATTTTGTGGTCAAGATTAGTCCAAGTGTTGGCCAAGATTTGTGGACACCATTAGTCCTAATTCTCTTACTCTCTTATAAGACAAGTTAAGCCCCATTTTTTCCTTCATTTCTGCTGCTAAGAGCCGAGAGAGGGAGAGAGGAAGAATAAGAGAGAAACCTCTTCATTTCTTCTTGGATTCATCTATAAAGCAAGAATCAAACCAAACCAAACCGATTAATCTTCTCCTTGAGTGATTAGCTAGTGTTTGGTGGTGAAATTTTGGAAAGAGAAGGCTTGGGCTACCCTTGGAGAACTCAAATCAAGGTAAGAGGATGATATCTCTCTAACTTTCTCTTTCAATCATGGTTAAAGTAAGCTTAGTAGCTTGATTGATGGTGGATTCATGGATGCTAGCATGTGTAGAAGTTTTTTCCCAATTTAATTGATGAACTAGGGCTGTGGAATTTCTGCCCAACTTGATGTGTGATACTTGTATGTTACCATTGAGGTTTTATAAGGTGTTTTGGGAGTGATTGGAGTGAGAAATTAGGGAAAATTTCACTAGAAACTACAAATTCCAGATTTCTGGAAAATTCTTGATCACTTCTGTCCGAATTTGTATCTATGTGTTAGAGGCCGATTTGGCCTTGGGTCAAAGAAGGAAAGTTGTAGGAAATGATGTTTTATAGGTTCCTATAAAATTTCAGCTCAATCGGAGCAACGTAGAACATGAAAAGTCCAAAATACCCCTACTGTTTTAAGAATTTCCCAGCAGTCCGTTTCTTCAGTTCAGTCCAGTTTATCACGATTTTTGATCAGGATCCATTCTGATTTAGCTCTGGGCCAAAACATAAAAGTTGTAGTGTTATGAAGTAGCTTTAAAATGCCTCAAAGAAAACCTGATTCGGACTTGTGTACACTGAGTTAGGTCCGCTACAGCATAATGCGTTTAAACAGCCGATGAATTGGTTTCTGGTTTAGTAGTCTGAGATTTTGACTAAGTTACATTAGGAAATGGACTAAGTGACCTTCATGAATGTTGTAGCTTTGTGTCTTAGCTTCGAAACGGCATAGGTTTCGCCTTAATCCGATAAGCGTAGCCTTGGACAAGTTATTTCCGCTTGTATACGTCAAATCTGTCTTGTGCCACATTGAATTTCTGCACTTGTACTTGATGCGGTTCTTGTTGTTATGATATTGTGAGCCTATGGAACGGCTCTTGACATAAATTGCTGATATGTATGTTGTTGGGCTGTTGTTGAAGAAAAATAATGAAGCCTAAATGGCTGAAAAATTAGGTAAACACAAAGGGCATGCTGCCCAAATTTACGGTCGAGGACTATATAAATACACTTGCGACTTGGGTCGAGTTGATATGAATAGTACTTGAACCATCTAGGGTACTTGAGTCTTCTTGTTCGAGGTATATAAGTAAGGACTTGGCCGAACTTGTACCCTTGAGAAATGAAATAATGATTGCTCAAAGTACGTTTTCCCTTGTACTTTCGACTCGCATGACCATTTCAAGTATAAATGTTACAAAGTTTTATCATTTAAAAAGTGAGCGAGTATCTCACGAGTATTCTCCAAGTGAATTTCAATTTCTTGATTCTTATTGAACGAAACGTCTAAGTTTCGAACTCTAGTCATGTTTCAAAGTTCTCAAATTGAGTTTTATCGCAGATTTGGACTCCGAACTCGGAGTATAACCTGAAAGTGACCAGTAGCACTATATCTTTTGGGTGAGTGCTTTCAAATACCGAATTGAACTTGATACTTGAACTTGATACGTGACCAATCTGATTACATGTTATATACGTGAATTGTAAGGGCAAGAGTGTACTTTATCGCACTTGCCCTTACGTGATATACTTGTTTATTGTTGCAATTGACTTGATATACTTGTTTATGATGCGCGCACTTCCTGGAATTCCAGAAACCCTGTGGCGAGTTACTCTAGTCGAGCCGGCAAGGGCTTGGTCGATTGGGTAACGAACCCTGGGTCTCTTGTATTGTCGAGTGGAGTGATATCTCCTCGACTAATCGGTATACTCGAGTATTACCACCCGTGTTCTTGAGGATTTTGGGCCCAGCTGGGGGTTGAATGGTGGACGGAGAGTCGTTTAAGTGGTGTTCTACTGGATTGGTTACTTACTTGAAAGTTGACGGAGTGTCAACTACTACGGGATCAAGCTTCTAGTAATGTAATGGGAATTTGGCTCCTGAGAGTCATCCGTATCCTTATACTTTGGAGTAGTTATTGTTTATTGGATTATTGTTTCTTTTGAAAAATTTTCTACATTCGCTCATTTTAAGATTTCTACTTGACGTGTTACTGTTCACATTTATGAACACTTTATGCTCGTTACTTTGCTATATCGAAAACTCGTACTTATAAATAATGATCAATTTGCTATTTGGAACCTCACTGGGCTTTTAGCTCATTCCACTCCATTTGTTTTCCTTTCAGGGGTACGAGCGAGGTGTGAGATATGTAAAGTCTAGCATAGACTAGCTGTTTGATTTTGACTTGTACTCACGCTATTCCTCGGATGGAACATGTTGTATTTGGATTGTATTCGTTTTGATCTAGTTTGGTGTATTGAGACTTCGTACTTCGATTTCTATTAATGTAAATTATAAGCTTGAATTGGGAATGTTATTTATGGTTCATGAATGTGTGTACGTGACTCGATTGAAATAGTGAGTGAGTCCTGGCGAGAGCTGGGCAGGCGGTCCGCCGAACCCTTTGGTACGCCATAGGGGGAGATGGGGTCGTCACACAAATTATGTTGAAAAAAATTCTCTCGGAAAAATCCGAAAGGAAGGGAAAAATCAGAAAGGTCAAAAATCAAAAAATCAAAGTTTAATTTCTTGTTTCTTGGCAAATCAAATTCAATTTCTTGTTCACAACATCACGTTGGGCCTGGATTTCGTGCCGCCAACTTCACAAGATCACGTTGGGAAGATCACGTTGGGCCTGGACTTCGTGCCGCCAACTTCACAAGATCCCATTGGGTCTGGACTTCATGTCGCCGACTTCACAAAGATCACGTTGGAGCTGGGTTTTATCCCGCCAACCTCGGCAGAACTGGGTTCTATCCCGCTGACCGTTTATATCACGTTGGAGCTGGGTTTTATCCCGCCAACCTCGGCAGAACTGGGTTCTATCCCGCTGACCGTTTATCACGTTGGAGCTGGATTTTATCCCGCCAACCTCGGCAGAACTGGGTTCTATCCCGCTGACCGCTTATCACGTTGGAGCTGGGTTTTATCCCGCCAACCCTGACCGCTTATCACGTTGGAGCTGGGTTTTATCCCGCCAACCTCGGCAGAACTGGGTTCTATCCCGCTGACCGTTTATATCACGTTGGAGCTGGGTTTTATCCCGCCAACCTCGGCAGAACTGGGTTCTATCCCGCTGACCGTTTACATCGCCACTGGAGCAGCGGTTAGTCCCGCCAGTGTGCATTTCATTTACTTAGCCACTGGAGCAGAGGTTAGTCCCGCCAGTGTGCGTTTCATTTTCACAGCCACTGGAGCATGAGGTGAGTCCCGCCAGTGAGCATTTCATTTTGTACCGCCACTAGCCGTTGGTTCAGTCCCACTAGTGCGCCTTTCATTTTACCCTGCCGCTAGCCGTGGGTCAGTCCCACTAGCGTGTATTCCATGATTTTAACTTTATTCGGGTCAGTCCCATGATTTTAAAGCTTGTTCGGGTCAGTCCCATGATTTTAAAGCTTGTTCGGGTCAGTCCCATGATTTTAAAGCTTATTCGGGTCAGTCCCATGATTAAAAGCTTGTTCGGGTCAGTCCCAGGATTTTAAAACTTGTTCGGGTCAGTCCCATGATTTTAAAGCTTATTCGGGTCAGTCCCATGATTAAAAGCTTGTTCGGGCCAGTCCCATGATATTAAATTTTGTTCGGGTCAATCCCATGATTTAAATTTTCTCGTTGGGATCAGTCCCCTTTTAAACTTCTTATTCCAGTCAGTCTTGTTTTAAAATTCTCGTCTGGGTCTATCCCATTTACATTTCTGTCTGGGTCTATCCCGTTTACGTTTCTGTCCGGGTCTATCCCGTGGGTCTATCCCATTTAAATTTCTGTTTGGATCAGTCCCGTTTTAAATTCCTGTTCGGGTCAGTCCCGTTTTAAACTCTTGTTTCGGGTCAGTCCCGTTTTGAATTTTCTGTTCGGGTCAGTCCCGTGTTAATTTCATGTTTGGGTCAGATCATTTTTGCAGCCGAATAACACAGGTAAGTATTTGGTGTCTACTTCTTTGTCTCAAGTTTTTCCAAAACTCAGACAAAGAGGGGCAAACTGTAGACACCAAATTTTTGGTGTAATTTCATTTTTAGTTTTTTTTATTTGTCGTATTCGTTTTTTAGTTTTAGTTTCTAGTTTTATTTTTATTTTTAAGTTTTATCATAGAATTTCTTGGAAAAAGGGAAAGAGAAAAAGAAAAGCATTCAAAAAAAATATGATTTAGTCATTTGTAATTTAAATTCAATGCTTTCTTGAAAGTGAAAAAAAAAAGGAAAAAATGAAAAATGAAAGAAAAAGATTGAAAATGGCAATTTTGTTGTTTTAGTTTGTTTATTTTGATGTAAAATTGTTGTTTTTTTATTACTTAGTTTTTATTATCAATTTTGTTTTAATTAATTTAAAAAAAAAAAAAGAGAGCAAAAATAGCCGCGGCATGCAAGCTTCATTTTTTTGCAGTTTGCAAAGGACGGCCACGGATGCTTTTTGGAAGGCTGGATTTTAAGGCAAAGCAGGCCTTTCATCCTCACCATTGGGGTGAGGGTTTAGGAACTTGGATTCCCATATAAATAGCAAGGGAAAGCAGCAGCCGCAGGGTTTTAGGAGGAGAGAGCTGACGGAAGGAAAAACCGAGAGCAAGAGAGAAAATCTGGGCTGAGGTCAGAGAGAGAAAGAGAGAGAACAGAGGGCTGTGCAAAAGGTTGGAGCTTTGAGGGAGGGAAAAGCAAGAGAGAAAGAGAGGTTTTAGAGAGCGGCGACTGAAATTTGGACAAAGGGCAAAAGAGTGAGAGAGTGGACGGGCTAAGAGGAGAGATAGCTAGGGTAGCCGAAAAGAGAGCTTCCGTGAGAGGAGGGCAGGAAGACTGAGAGTGGACGGCTGAGAGTTTGAGAGCTTCGTGAGAAAAAGGGACGGCTGAAAACCTGCAAGAGAGGGAGTGCAAAACAGAGGGGGACGGCTGCAGAAATCTGGAAAAAGAAAACGTGAGAGAAAGGAGAGTTTTGGGTTGACGGGCTGAGTGAAAAGGCTGCGGAAGAAGCAAGGTGAAGAGAGCTTCAGGCCAAATCAAAAGAGAAAGAGAGGCTGCCGTGGAGAAGAAAGAAAGAGATCTGAAAAAGAGAAAAGAAAAGCTGCAATTTTTTTCCTCACGACAAGGGTACGAGTTCGAAGCCGCAACGGGACGATTGCAGCAGCTCGTTCACGACATTTCCTGTCCGGATTGTGATTCAAAAAGCTTGGGCAGGTACTCTCCTAGATTGGTGTCTTGGTCCCTTCCAGTTTTGTTCATTGTTGAGTCGTCGCTTTGAATTTCTTGTGTGTTATTGCTGTTTACTTTCTCTGTTTCCATTCATTCCCGGTTCCTCCATGCTAGTTCAACTTGCCGATCCTCTTGTTCGAAACCTGGGGTTGCATGGTCTTGCTTTGGTTAGGATAATTTGTAGATTTGGATTTAGGGTTATGTGATGTTTGATTGGGTCTGTGATATGATTAGCTTCTTGATTTAGATGACTCATGCGGAGCTTGTTAAAGATAAATCCAGAAATCTGGTTGTTGTTTCTGTGTTGCTCGCTGGGTACCTCGTTTGATTTTTAATTGTTTGGTGTTTGCAACTGGGTTGTGTTAATCAAAATGTTCAGTTTGTTAAAGGTTTTGAGTGATGGGTCTGCTGACTTTGGTTCGAAGCTTGACATGAATTTTCTGCTTCAAAATTGCAGAATGTTGTTCTTCGATGCTTGCATGGTCTTTTTCGTCCAATTTTTGTGCTTAAATGCTTAGTAATCTAGTTACTTCAGTCCGGATTTTTTGTTTATTTGAGCCGTTGGTTATGTTCGGATTGCATTCAAAAATTCACCAGAAAATTGAACCCAACATTCAGGAACCTAGTAGAAGCAATAAAAGATGTTTTTCTGTCTTTGTGAATCTGTCAAGGCAAAGTAGTGAAGCTTAGCATGAGAAAACTGCCGAGAACTTTGTTGCATTTTTTCCTCTTACTGATCTTTCCGTGGCTACTCTCTGAGTTTGTACTTCAGCCGCATGCTTAATTGTGTTTTGAAGTGAGGAAATGGAAGGTTGGGTGTTGAGTTTGAATGTTTAAACATCTGAAATGCTTGAGCTGGAAAATGGATTTCAGATTGCTGTCACTCTGCATGAATGTCTGTCCAGAATTTCTGTAATGCATTAGCTCCTTTATTGTTCTTGCTTGTTTGGAGTTTAAAGCTAAGTAGCTTGTTGCTTAGTTGATGTTGGGTTGGAAAATATCTAGTCCAAGCTGTGTATTTACATCAAAAATCTGGTTTGCATGATGAAGTAAAAAAGTCTCGGCTGGGAAAAATTGCAGAAACTTGCGGCACTTCCTCTCTTTCCTTCTATTGCTGTTTTGCTGTTTACTTTCACCCTTGATGATCATCTCCCTTTCCTGATTCAGTCATGTAATGAAGTTGCATGATTAGTGGATGCTGGATAGGCAGGATCTTGGTGTTGGATAAATCTGTTTTGCATGATGAATTGGATAGAATTGCGGCTGGAAAATTGCCGCAAGCTTGGAAGCAAAAGTCAGCAGATTTCATTCTTTTTAGTTGCAGATTTTGAAGCCCTTTACGTATGCATGCATGAAAGCTTTCTGAAATATTACACTTTGACCCCCCGAGTCTCCTTTTGTTTCACTATGACCCAACCAATTGAATAATCTCCTCAATTTGGTCCTTGGTAGTTTTTAATTTTACAACTTCATTGCTTGTTTGCTTCAATTAACTACTATGCTTTGTTTAAATTGCACTTCATGCATGAATTTAAGAGCTTTATGATCATGTGAGCCCGTGTTCGCATGTTTTCTTTAATTTTTACAAATAAATTGGTACCTTGACCATTTCTTTTATTTTGGAGGATAAATAAGTGACTTCACCCCATTAGAGCTCCAACTCAAGGGAGGTATAACTTCTTTTATTTTTTTTGTCTCTCCTATGTGATCCAACGTGCTACGTGAAAATTGCATGTCTACTTGCTTCCCTTGTTTTTCTTTAATTCCTTTCATTTACTTCATTTCCTTTTGCTTTTTATTTTAGTTATTCTTTATGGGGTATGTGTACACCTCTTGGCTTGTAATAGATAGGGCTTGGAAAGCACTTGATGAAGACCTATTGAAGACGTGTGCCTAGCTAGCAAATGTAATAGGTCCATTAGTTTGATTGCTTGCTTTTGTGGCTATGTGTTAATTTGCTTTATTAGGCTTTTGCATCTAGTCGAGCATGCTAAGTGTTATGTGCTACTTGTTTACGAGTGTTTGGCATGTCTACTCGCTTTCCATAGCCATGAATGAATGTGGTGGATGAATGTACGTCACCACACTAGTCCAACGCTAGTTGTGGCTTCTTTTATCGTTTCCACTAGTCTAATGCTTGTAGGAATTCATAGGAAGGGCTAGTCCAACGCTAGACCCAATAGGATTTTCCCTTTGTTTTTCATTAATGCATTATTTGCCTGTTCACTACATATCATGCATTTTTCCTTAGTTTTATCATTGGCATGCTCCTCGAACCCCTTTTTCCCCTCATTTTTAGGTTTTGCATCTCATACTAGTTATAGGGTTCATTTGCTTGAGTGTCCCCTTTCGATAAGGGAAACGAGCGAGTGTGGCTATCCAATAGCCTTAGCACGCTAGTTCCCCCTTCTAATCAAAGGGAAGATTAAAGTCACAAAGTTAGGACTCCCCGTTCCCATCTTGATGCATTCCTATAGGATTCATGCATTTTATTCATTCACTATCACATACACTTACTTTATATTCTATCCTTTTTCTCACTTCACACTACTTTAATTTTGCACGTTTTCACTCAACCACTTACACTTTATATAATATCACTCGCACACATGCACTTTATGTTGTTTTCACATTATCATTCTTTACTCACCTCACCTTGTAAATACATTTGCACACCTCCACTTACATCCTATTAGTTTATCACTTTTCTCACTTCACACAAACTCACATTTTCACATGGCATGCACTCCACTCATTTTTACGTCATTTAGGATTATATGTGACCTCTCCAAAGGATCATTATTGGGCTTCACAATTAATGTGATTGGCACCACTCAACCTTTGAAGAGAAATTTCCCCATGTCCCCCTAGGTCTAGGTTTTTGCATTCATATAGTCATATCCAACACGCGATACATACTTGGGTAGAAAAATTAGGAAAGGTGGGGCTAAATCACGCAACTAGCCTTGGCTAGGTCGAAGGGGTGCCTTGGATTTTTATCCTTGCCTTCCCCTTCGTCAAATGTGACTCCCGAACCTTTTTCGTTGGTTTACGTGGACTAGGAGTCGTTCAAAAGGGGTTTCTTTCTATCTTTCCTTTAGAAAATTTCTTTTTGGGTGACTTGGTACACCCTAACTCTATACCAAGTGGCGACTCCATTTTTCATTAAAAACCCCCTTTTGAACTTTGTTTTGGCCAAATCGTCGCATTCTCAAGTCCCATGGCCTTTTACTTTTCATTTACACACGTTCACATTCCACTACACACTTCCACACCACAACACATCATCAAAAAGTAGGGCGCGACATATTCGACTAGACATATTTTGGAAGTTGTATATTTTGGGAAAGTGAATGTATTTTGAATTTGTGATGTAAGATTGAATATTGATCTATGGAAATGACTTCTTGTCCTTATTTCGACTTTCATTGTTGGTATTATACTTTAAGTTTGAACTGGAATTGTACTGAGTCCTGGCGAGAGTTGGGCAGGCGTCCCGCTGATATCCTTTGGTTCGCCTTAAGGAGAAGTGGGGGCGTCACAGTTGGTATCAGAGCGCTAGGTTAGAGATCTATTTGGGAGAAATATTAGAGACTTTACTATGGAGATTAGGAATGAGATAATTTAGTTATACTCTAAGTAATATTTGAGCGAGTTAGTGACTCTAAGTTTCTAATCCGAAAATTTTGGTTGTTTTGCAGGGATGGAGAATGAAAATGGGAAACTTGCTGCTAATGGTAATAGTCAGGCTAATGGCCATGTGGAATCCCTTAGGTCTATTTACTATCGAGCACAGGGTGGAGGAGTTCGTGTGCGTTACTCACCTTCTTCTAGGTATCCTCGATGTTTCTGTAGGGCGACATATGCTTACCTAAATGACTTCGTATTTGCTATTGAAGATGAGCATTGCTAGTTGGTGAATACCAACATAGTTCTACTTCAGGAGGTGGAGGAGCTAAGCCTTATGGTGAACGCTCAGAGTGATCAGATTGCAGAGCTAGAGGGGACATTAATGGGCAGGGTGACTAGGGCTGAGGCCGCCCGTGATGAACTTCAGAGAGTTAGGGCTCGACTTACTAGGATAGGTGAGGAGGTTCGGGATCGGACCGCTGGAATCCTGGCAGATACTACTATGCTGATTATTGAAGTGATGGACGGTGTTCAGAGTCCGACTCAGGAGGAGGATCCGGAGGAGAAGATTCCACCTGATGACCCTACTGTGGACTAGACCTAGAGTGATAGACTTTTGACTTTTGTAGTTAGAAATAGTTAGAGTGATACTAGTGCAAAGGCCATTGTATTTTGCTTGACTGTGTGGCCTACTTTTGAGGCACTTGGTTCTACTTTAGTCGTATATGACCAAAAGTACTTTTGTGGCACCTGTGTGCTATATTTTTGTAATACCCCATGGCTTGCTAATTGTGTGGGTTTTAAAGTGCTAATATATGTAAATTATTGCTATTTCCAATATTTTCATGATTGACTCTTATTTTAAGTAATTTCTCGTGTAATTATTTTATTTCTTGCATTAGGCATAACTAGAATTATGGATGGACGAAGGAGTGGTCGAGGTCATGGGCGAGGGACTAGGCAAACCCAACCTCAAAGGGATGATCAGGGATCGGTAACTGGACCGATCCAGGGATAAGAGAATGTAGAGGGTAACCAAGTGGCTACTGTCATTAATAGGATGACTGATATCCTTGAACGACTAGTAGAGAAACAGGGTCCAGGGCCACTTAACCAACCCGGGGGTCAGGATAAAGGGAAAAATAGAGGCTTGGAGAGGTTTCTGAAATTTAACTCACCTAAGTTTATTGGGGAACCTGATCCCGAGGTAGCGGAAAACTAGTTGGAGACAATGACCAACATATTTGCCTCCTTAGACTATACCGAAGATAGGCGAGTGAACTTTGCTGCTTTCCAATTTGAGGGAGTAGCACGTGCTTGGTGGGATATAATAAGGGGAAAGTGGGAGAGAGTCCAAACCCCTTGGACTTGGAAAAACTTCACGAGGGAGTTTAATGAGAAGTTTTTTTCGCCTCTGATCCAAGAGAAACGGGAGGACGAGTTCATAAAGTTAAGGCAAGGAACTCTTAGTATAGCCGAGTATGAAGGGAAGTTCACTAAACTTTCTAAGTACGCTCTCGAATTGGTGACTAATGAGCGAAAAAGGATAAGACGTTTTGTACAAAGGTTTAATGTGGAGATTCAGGAAGGGTTGGCAGTAGCCCAAATCTCTACATTTACTGATGCTTTGGAGAAAGCACAGAGAGTTGAGAGCACAAGAATGCAAATTAGGGACTTCCACAATAAGAAAAGGAACACTCTAACTATACTTCTGGACAGGCTAGTAAAAGTACCCCACCTTCCAAGATGGAAAAAGGAATGGGAGGAGTAAGAACCGCTGGAACTTCAAGAGGAGTTTTATCCAGAGGAGATCGTAGTGGGCCGGTTCAAGCGAGAGGAGTACCTTCTAGTGGTCCGGCCGTAATCCCTCAAGTTAGTTGTGGCTACTGTGGCAAGCCAAATCATTCGGAGAATGATTGTTGGAGAAAGTCGTGAAAGTGTTTGTACTGTGGTAGTGTCGAGCATCAACTCGCAAATTGTCCAAATCAGCTGAAGGTAGGAAGTATCACTCAAAGGCTAGAAAAGTCAATTTCTAAGCAGATTAGTGCTAGAGAGAATCGACCACAGGTACTTGCTAGGGTTTACGCATTAGACTATCAGCAGATCCCCGATGCTACTGAGGTGGTCGAAGGTACGATTCCTATTTCCACCGTTTAGCTAAGGTTTTAATTGATCCGGGTGCGACACAATCTTTTGTGAACCCTAATTTTATGAGTGGGATAGATGTGAAACCAATTAAATTACCTTATGATCTGGAGGTTAGAACACCTACTGGAGATCAAAATTTAATCGCTAACTTAGTATATAAGGATTGTGAGATCTGGGTTGATAAACGAAAATTACTGGCCGATTTGATGGGTTTAGCAATTAAGGGGTATGATGTGATTTTAGGAATGGACTGGTTAGCCCGTTATAATGCCAGTTGAACTGAAAGACAAATATGGTAGAGTTGTAAATTCCAGAAGAGGCAACCCTGAAATTGGATGTGAGGGGTAGATTAGTCCCATCTGCACTTATTTCAGGGATTCGAACTATGAAAATGTTAAGGGAACTCAGGGATATTTGACTTTTCTTATAAATACTCCTAACAATAAAGTGAGATTGGAAGATATGCCTGTAGTGAAGGAGTATCCGGATGCCTTTCCTGAAGAGTTAGAGTCCTTACCCCCGAAAAGGGAAATAGCTTTTAAAATTGATGTGACTCCGAGGGTAGCACCTATCTCTAAGACGCCGTATAGAATGGCTCCAACTGAATTGAAAGAGTTGAAATTGCAGTTATAGAATTTACTAGAGCGGGATTTTATAAAGGAGAGTGATTCACCGTAGGGAGCCCCGGTCTTGTTTATTAAGAAGAATGATGGGAGTTTAAGGCTGTGTATAGATTACCGAGACTTAAACGATGTCACCATTAAGAATAAGTACCCTTTGCCCTACATTGATTAATTGTTTGACCAATTCCAAGGGGTGGTGGTATTCTTGAAGTTGGATCTCAAACAAGGTTATTACCATTTGAGGATTTTGGAGAAAAATATACCAAAAACTGCTTTTAACTCGAGGTATGAATACTTTGAATTCGCAGTGATGCCGTTTGGATTGACCAATGCACCTGTGACTTTTATGGATTTAATGCATCGAGTATTTAAACCTTATCTGTACCAGTTTATAGTGGTGTTTATCAATGATATACTAGTGTACTCTAAGACTGTGGAGAATCACGAGAAACATTTGAGAATTATTTTACAAATTTTGAGGGAATATCGGTTGTATGTCAAGTTTAGCAAGTGTGAGTTTTGGTTGAAAAAAGTGACATTTTTAGGTCATATAATTTTCAAGGACGGGATTAAAGTAGATCCAGCCAAAGTGGAAGCAGTTTCTAAGTGGAAGCGACCGGAAAACCCTACTAAATCTCGAAGTTTTATAGGGTTAGCAGGGTATTACTGGAGATTTATCAAGAATTTTTCTAAAATTGTTGGATCCATGATTGAGTTGACTAAGAAAAGTGAGAAGTTTATATAGAGTCCTAAGTATGAAGAAAGTTTTCAAGAGTTGAAAAAACGTTTGACAGGGGCACCCGTACGAATGGGAAAGATAGTTTTGTGGTCTACACAGATGCTTCCAAGGAAGGTTTGGGATGTGTATTAATGCAAAATGAGAAAGTGATAGCATATGCCTCTAGGAAATTAAAGCCGCATGAGAGAAATTACCCAACTCATGACTTGGAGTTAGCGGCTGTAGTGTTTGCATTAAAGAAATGGAGGCATTACCTTTATGGAGAGACGTTTGAAGTTTTTACCGACCACAAGAGTCTTAAGTATTTGTTTTCCCAAAAGGAGCTGAACTTGAGACAACGTAGGTGGATGGAATTTTTGAAAGATTATGATTGCACGATAAAGTACCATCCAGGGAAAGCCAAAGTAGTGGCCGATATTTTAAGTCGTCAAGTGCAAGTGGCAGCATTGATGATTAGAGAGTTGCACTTGTTGGGGGAGATTAGTATATCGAACCCTCGACTTGAACCGAGAAAAATGATCCTTGGAAATATCGTCGTGAAATCCATTTTGTTGGAACATATCAAGGAGACTCAGGGAAAAGATTCTGAAGTACAAAAGTGGTTGGAAAAGTCAAAAAGGGAGAAAAGTCGGATTTTAATCTGGGAGTGAATGGTGTATCAAGGTTTCGAAATCGGATAGTAGTACCAAAGAACGAAGGGCTTAAGAAAAAAATTTTGGAAGAAGCACACCGATATAAGTACACGGTACATCCTGGAAGGAATAAAATGTACTAGTACTTGAAGAGTTTGTACTGGTGGGAGAATATGAAAAAGAAAATTGCCTACTTTGTCCAGACCTGCTTAATTTGCTAACAGGTTAAAGCTGAACATCAGAAACCATCAAGTCTTTTGCAACCTTTAGAGATACCCGAGTAAAAATGAAAAAATATCACCATGGATTTTGTATCTGGATTACCTAGGACATAAAAGGGTCATGATGCCATTTGGGTAATAGTGGATAGGTTGACTAAATCGACTCACTTTCTGCCGATTAGTATGAAATACCTGTTGGAGAAATTAACTAAATTATACTTGGATGAGATTATAAGACTACATGGAATTCTAGTGAGTATTGTGTCTAATCGAGACGCTAGATTTGTCTCGCGATTCTGGCAAAAGATGCAAGAAGTGTTGGGGACTAAATTGAATTTTAACAATACTTACTATCCCCAGACAGATAGACAGTCTGAGAGGACAATTCAGACTCTTGACGACATGTTGAGGACCTGTATTTTGGATTTTGGGGAGAGTTGGAGTAAGTATTTGACTTTAGTGAAATTTGCCTATAATAATAGTTTCCATGCATCCATTCAAATGGCCCCTTATGAAGCACTTTATGGTCGGAAGTGTAGAACTCCAATTTGTTGGGATGAAATAGGAGAACGGAAGATCTTAGACCCCACTGCAGTGCCTTGGATTGAGGAGGCACGAGAAAAAGTGAAGTTGATTCGTTAGAGGATTCAAACCGCACAAAGTCGTCAGAAGAGTTATGCAGATAACCGAAGGAAGGATTTAGAATTTGCGGTTGGAGATCAAGTGTTTCTTAAGATTACTCCCTTAAAAGCAAGTTTGTTGGCAGGTAAAGGAAAAAAATTACAACCAAGATTTGTAGGACTATATAAGATTATTCAACGTGTAGGGAATGTGGCTTATAAGTTGAAATTGCCACCAAGTCTGTATCGAATTCACAATATTTTCCACGTGTCCGTACTCAAGAAATATCATTCAGATCCGTCTCACGTTCTGCAACTGGAGAATATTGAAATTGATGAAGCGCTGACCTATGAGGAGAAATCGATAAAGCTTCTAGATCGTAAAATGAAAGAATTGAGAAACAAGCAGATTCCGTTGGTGAAAGTTCTATGGAGGAACCACGGACTGGAGGAAGCAACTTGAGAAATTGAAGAAGAAATTCGAGTAAAGTATCCAAACCTATTCTCAGATCAAGGTATAAATTTTGAGAACGGAATTTTTTCTTAAGGGAGAGCGGATGCAAGGACTCATGTTTTTATTTCTAAAATAATTATTTTTATGATTATTTACCCTAGTATTGGTTAGTTATATTATCGTTACAAGAATTTCTTTTAAATTTCGCTTTATCGCTCGCGAATCGAAAGTTCGTGCATTTTGCGTCAAAACGGCTAAGTGAAAATTTAAGATTTATATTAGACTACTAAGAGTGAACAATTATAGCATTAAAGGAATTACATTTGAGGATTAGTACAATAGTGCACAAGCAAGAGAGAAAACGGTGGTACGATACTCGCGCGCGTGCACTATTCCTAGTTGACTTTTGGACAACTTTTGGCCACAAACTCCTTAAGCTTCCAAGAGAAGCTTCATTCATCAAACCACACTCTCTCTCCTCACTCTCATAGCCGGCCGAACCTCAAGGAGAAGAAGAAGAAAAGCTCTCTCCATTTCACTTCAATTTTTGCTTCCATTTCACCTATCAAATTGCAACCAACTTCGAAACCACTTGGAGATTCACTTAAGTTTAGAGGAAGACACCTTCTTACGGGTTTTCTTGGGAAATTTTCTGTCAAAATTTCTGGTTTCTTCACAAAGTTAAGAGGTAGCCTTTATCAACCTTGAACCTTTCCATTTTCTTCAAAGATTGGAGCTTTATTTGCAAGGGTTTGCAATCCTAAGTATAAAACTAGGTAGATGACTTGAGGAATCTATTTTCTTGCTTTAAATGTTAGGCTAGTGGTCTTTTGGTGACCTCTAGGTAGCTGGTTTGAGGTGTAATTGCTTGAATATGATTGTTATGTGTGTAGATGAAAAGATTATGGAGAGAAAGTTGAGAAATGAGATGAGCTAGAACTGGCCGAATCTGTCCAGTGATTTTCGTACCTGCCTTTCGAATTTTTGTAGGTTGTTTTGCTGTGAAATTGGTTGATATATGTTGTATATGGTGTGTAGAAAGTTTCTACCGAAAATCATTTGAATTGGTTGAGCAAAACTTGAAATTTTGAAATTTGAAGAAAACTGGAAAATGTGTTCTGGCAGTCTGAACAGTACTATTTTGATCGAACATAACTCTTTGTAAAAAAGTTGAAATCAAGTGCCATAAAACTAGACGTTTATAGCTTTCTAGTTCGAAATGAGTGAGCCGTAGTGATTCGGTAAAGTTTGATGTCCTGTTCTGATGGTCTATCCGAGAGAAGGTAGGAGCTGCATTTTGTGGCTCTATTTTCTCTCACTTATGAACTGATTTTGAAAACGGCTTGCCTGATGAAATGTAGAGTTTTGATTCTAGTTTTCAACGCTACCAACCATTTTCAATTTCAAGTTGTATTGAATGAGATATGGTTCAACTTACAAACTGTGCCAAAGCTGGAAATTTGGAAAACCCTTTCCTTTTGCTGGCCAACTGGTTTAGTTATTTGTGAAATGTTTTATTTTGAAATTTTGATGTCAACCTACTATCCATTGCTTATTAAATGTTTCTTGGACCTTGATGTCACAAATGAACCAAAGTGAGACTGATTTCATGGTGCAAAGTGTTTGAAAAAGGAAAAGAAAATAAGGAGACAGATTTGCTTTAAGAATTTTCTAAACTTTGGTAGTTTTGTTAACTACCTTCCCGTGTGAGTTTTTATGTAAAATTTGATAGAGGAGTAATCATCATATGGAAGTTGGGTTGTACCAAATTTGGTATTATTCTAAGACCATTTTGATACCCAAATGATGTCCCAAAGTTTGCTTTTCAAATCTGAAAAATTCCTGATTTATGCTCAAATTCCAGCCGACTTTGGACTGCTATATTTCGATACTCAAGACTCCAAATTTAGTCCTATTTGTCCTGTTTGAAAATTATTAGGAACTCTTATTGTGGTATGAAATTCAGAGGCTAGTTCACTTTCTGTGAATTTTGCCAAATTTCCAAAATTTGCCGAAAAACAAGACCAAAACTGCCTTGCTTGTTCAGATCAGCCACTTTGAGCTGAAATTTGAATGTCTTTCGTTCAGAATCTTGGAAAAGTGTTTTATAGAAACTTTTAGTACTTTGAACCAAGATTCCAACGGTATAAAGTTTTCGAATTTTGAACCTACTGAGTGCAATTTCTGATTTTTCTAAATTTGACGTGCAAAACTGAAATTTTCCGACTCGATGGGGAATGAGATTTTGGGAAACTCTTCCCTATCCTTTGAGATTGATTGACCGTTTTAAACTTGATTTCATGAAGGAAATCAGTTTTCTTGGTGTTATTAAACCCCACTTTTGAGTCTCAATTTACGAGTAATTACAGCTCTCTTTCATGACATTTTCTTAGTATTATACAAGTGTACAATCTTCCTTGTTTACAAAGGGGTTTGTAAGTAATAGTGTGTGATAATCAATTATTATTTGCTGAGGTGCTCAAGGGGACCTTCAAGAGGATCTCGAAGCGGACACCTAAAAGTTGTTTGAGCACTTACTCCCTATTTTGATTGGTGAGTGTCAAGTGCATGATTTGTTGCAATTATGTGAATTGCTTCTTATGGACTGAATGGTTTATAATTGTTGAGTCGAGTGTGCACTTTATCGCACTCGTTCTCTTTTAACTGATTGAACAACTGAACTGAACTGCTTGTAACTGAACTATATTTGAACTGTTGCATGTCGTTGGAGTGAATCTCCTCTACCTATAACTGAACTATGAGGACGCCCAAATCTCAATTAGCTGACTTTGCGACGCGAGCTAGCAAGGGCTTGGTCGAGAAGTTTGGTGAACCATGAGATAACTGTAAGCTTGATATATTGAGAGATCTTACTTGGTCTACTCGAGTAGTAGCGCCTTTTATAGAAGTGTGGGCCCGATGCGGTGTATGATGAACGAAACTGTGAAGTAAGTGAAATTCTACGGATTTCAATGCCGATCCGGTTGACGGAGTGTCATCACGGGAAGGTATTTGATCGAGGTTTGGCGAAACAAGTGGAACTTAGCTCCTGAGAGCTCCTGTATTCTCATTGAATGTGTTCAATTGAAAATTGTGAATTGCTTGAATGTTACAACTTTGATTCTTGCTTAAATGCTATCACTACCTGAATTATGTGTTTTGTATGCTTTCTTAGCCTTACTGAGCGTTAACTCATTCCATTAGATTTATTTTTCTTAACAGGGACCGAAATGGAAAGAGTTATGGAGAAACTGACTAGAGGCACTTTTGATTAGGGTTTCGAATGTATTCGACTAGATCTATTTTGGAAGTTGTATATTTTGGGAAAGTGAATGTATTTTGAACTTGTGATGTAAGATTGAATATTGATCTATGGAAATGACTTCTTGTCCTTATTCCGACTTTCATTGTTGGCATTATACTTTAAATTTGAACTGGAATTATACTGAGTTCTGGCGAGGGTTGGATAGGCGTCCCGCCGATACCCTTTGGTTCGCCTTAGGAAGAAGTGTGGGCGTCACAATGAGACCCATCCCAACTTTATATTAAAATGAATCTCCAATCCTGATGTAATATCCAAGAGAACGGCCCGGCAAATATGATCCGGCTGTATCCGAGTCCCTTCAAAAACTGCTCCGTTCCTCACTCTCCAAATGTGTCAACAAATGAAACCAGGCATCATGGTAAATAGGAGTCGCCTTCTCTCTTGCCTCGGGGATGACATCCACCAAGCCACTATCCTAGCCCTCAGTGATGACCCTACATGCATGATCCCGCACATGCTTGCAAAGTATCTCCATACCTCCTTAGCAATTAGCCCCTCTGAAAAGACAATAAAACCTTGACAATAGGAGAATTTTTTAATAGTGCTCTTCAACAGTTGTGTCAGAATCATGAGGAGCGTTATTTTCTATCTAGTGGCATTAAGGTTGCTTATTTAGCCTTTGCAAATGATACAATTATATTCACATGATGCTCTGAAGCTTGCTTGTAGCCACTCCAAGACTTTTTATCTGTTTATCAAAAGCACTTGAGTCACAAAGTGAATGCAGGGAAGAGTGCATTTATTGGTTCTTTGAAAATGTCTCCAAATCAAACTCAGTTTGTGGTGTCGTTATTATGGTTTCACCAATAGTCATTTTGAATAACATGCTTAGGGGTTCCTTTAATTTGAGGAAAGATGGGAGTGGTGGTCTTTTGGCAAAACTTTGAGCTCGATTATTTAACTGGAGCTCTAGATTGTTGAGTATGGGTGATAAAATCATCTTGATCAGACATGTTTTGAGTTTGATTCCTATGTATCTACTACAAATGATTTACGCCCCAAATCTGTTTTGATCGCCTTGGGGAAAATATGTAATTCATTTCTGTGGGATCCAAAATGTTGGGTCCAAAAGACTACATTGGGTGGCTTGGGAGAAGTTGTGCTACCCAACTCAACAAAGTGGGTTGGGAGTTCATTATTTCTTTAATACATCTAGGGCTTTCGCATGTAAGACATGGTGGCAGTTGTGAAAAAAGATTCAGTAAGGGCTGATTTCATGCATGCTAAAGTATATCCTTCATTAGTGATTATGGATAGACCTCCAACTTCTTGGAGATGTTTGTTGGGGGTTAGAGAGTTTGCGAAGACAAGGATTTATTGGAGTCCTGGTAAGGGCCTAGTTGAATTTTGATATGATATTTGGTGTGGTGAGATATCTTTAGCATTGGAGCTAAGTGTTTATGACCCTTCACATTTCTTGGTGGGAGAGTTTTACACTACTCAAGGATGGAATGTTCAGCTATTGTGGGAATGGTTACCTGAGTCGGTAGTCCAACATATAATGCAACTGGAGTTTTATCCGAACCAAGACAATCTTTTACTATATATGCAACCATTTATTTTGGCATGTTATTATCATAATCAAGGCTTAATTAGTTGATGCTTAACAATTTTTAGATGCTTTTTAATTCAAATTTATTATCCAATTAAATCTAGAGATTTACTAATAGCAACTCATTAACATATCTAGTCTATTGGGGAATGCAAGAGTTTCAATTGCTACCATGTCGCATCCTCATTGGCCAATTGGTGGTATTCCTCTCATTGATTGAGCTGATGAATTGAATTAAGGACAAAATTGAGATTTCACCTCCTTATTGAATGGATAGGGTTCTTGAGAATCTCGTGTGCGCCACTCATTGTGTCTCTTTCTTCTCCGAAATCACTTTCCCTCTTTCTTCTTTGGTTCTCTCTCTTTTTCCTTTCTCTCGTATTCATTTCTTCTCTTTCTTTAATTAAACATTGAACAACAATGCAAGACAAATCAGAGGTCACACATTGGTTTTCCTCTTGCAAGTTGAAGGGTATTTCCCTTTCTCTTTGTCTCTTAATTAGCTTAACTTTCACTTTTATTTTTTTTTACAACTTTCTCTATATAGCTTTTTATTTTTTTTCCTTTTATGAAAGTAGCTATTTATGATCTATTTTGTTGCTATCATCTTCTTTTCTATTGTTTGGATTTGCAGGTTCGCATGGTACCAATTTCATCTTCTTGGTAAATTATTTCTCTCTATTTTCTCTTACTGCTATTTTTTCTTTTATCTTGAATAACTTCCCTCCTAGATATTTCTTTTTTTTTCATAAAAAATTTTTTACCATCCAAAAATTATCTATTGTTATTGTAATTTTTTTTAGAGTTGTCTTTTTTTTTTCTCATCTACTTTTAAGCAGGAGTTGACCTTCTTTTTTGGTTATTTTCTTCTAGACATACAGAGTTTATGAATCTAGGGAAGTTAGACTAAATTTTAAGTATTTGATATGTTTTTTTGCAATATCATTAAAATGTTTAGATCATTATTTGACTTGTGTTTTTTCAATTGATTTGCAACAATCTGTACAATATTATTTTTGCCAGAACTATGCTGCTTGTTTTGTATAAGATCATTCTCACCACTAATGCATCTTCTTATTGCTTTAATGACTAAATATTCTGAGAATGCATCTTTACCCTATAATATCTCAATGGATGCTCATGTTCTTTGCTAAGACATTTATTGCCCATTTCATCACTGCATTTGTTAGGTTTCTTCCTCTCTTTTCTCTTGAATCATAATTGAGGAACTTTCAATTGTCTGCCAAGCGGTTTTTTTGTCTTCTTTCTTGCTTGTGGTTTTAGTTAGTGCTTTTTTTTTTGTGTCAATCTTAACTTTTACGAAAGGGGAAAGACATTGATTAGCTGGAATACTTGGAGGAAGTGGTCTCTCTCTCCTCCCCTTTGTTCTTGCTATATGGAATGCGAAACTTGATGTTACCCTCCATGTTGCAAATTGATACACACAAACACACACAATTTTTTTGATTTAATTCTGGTCATCTCCTAAAATCATCCCCCTTTCTCAAAGTTACAAGTTATTGCTTCCTTTTCCTTCTATGTGATAGGCAAGTAGCATAGACAAATTTGAAATCTTTTAGGTTTTGAGTTTGAACATTTTGATGTTTTTCTTTCATTAAAATTTTTGTTCATGTTGTTTTCTCCTTTCATTCACTTGATCTGAACCTGACTTTTTTTGTGACTGCATGTGAAAGAAGTTGGTAAATTTCATGTTTTATTTTGTGAATTCTGATTTTCCCTTTCTAAAAATTAAGGCCTTGGCTTTTGTATATGAATGCTTAAAAAGAACACTTTTTGTGTGTGAGTTTTTCGAGTTTTGTTAAATAAATAGTCAAAAGCACTGCAAGTGATCATAGAGGCCCGCTAACTTAGATAGCTGTTTAAGTACCTTTTCCTTATGTATTTGCATAGATCTTGCCTTTCCTTTTCCTTTTACAAGAATATCATTTATTTATTTTAGGTTTACAAGACAACCAATTTTTTTAATAAGACAATGATGTTTTTAGATAAATTACATATTTTGTTCATATTAAATTTTTTCTTTTAAGGTGCTTTTATTATATTGTTTTTTTTTTTTTTTACAGAGGCATAGAAATCAGATGTGATTATAGAAACTGTAATAATACCAAAAGTGATTGCTACACACTGCACCTATACTGAAGTTGATGAACTCTTTGTATAAGAATTCACGACAACATAATTCAATCATATAGCTTTTTGGCAGATTGGATTCTAGTTATCTTGCTTTCATTCTTCGAGATTTTCTGTTCCGATTGCTCATTCTTAGATATAGCTTTTGCAATAGCTCTCATCTTCCGGACATTCTTTGTTCGCTTCATTTGGATGCCTTTAGTCTTCCTATGTGGCCCACCAATAGATGTTCTGGAAGCTCCCGGCTCTGAAGTATCCATTGCTTGAGGGACATGGAATACTTGCTCATCAGAGATGAGGTCCATCGGGGCTGATCCATTTTTCAATTTCTTCTTCTTATTCCTGTCCTTCGCCATAATCGAAGCTTCCAAAGCTCCAAGAGGGTTTAAGGTTTTGCTTTTATTATATTGTATTTAGAAGAGTTTCAACATTTCTGTCCTACGAACAAGACAACCACATTTGGCCCTTTCTCTATTTTTTTTTACTAACCTTATTTTGTTGGATCTCTCTAGCAAATATTTGTGCTTATACAGTAATATTTATCATTGCCTTTTTAGATGGTTTTTTTTGCCTCATTTATCACATACACTCACTGGATGATCTTACCTTTTTTATCAGGTTTACTTCTGCATTTGTCAAATTTACTTCTAAATCATAATCAAAACTACTTCTAAATTTTTAACTTCTAAGGAATGAAAACCAAAACTACTTATTTTAGGTGGAAGAACAAAAAAAAAGAAAGAAGTTATGTTCTTTTTTATCTTATTGACTTGAAACTTATCTTGTACCTGAAATATTGTCATAGCGCAATTATTTTAATTGGCTTTCAAAACTAAATCATTATGTTAATAAGATTATAAGCATGAGATGATGGCTTGTTTGTGTTTATCATGACAAGAAAGTATATGCAGTTAAGTTCTTATCATATGGAGTCCGGTATCTCTTGCTATTCTATAGCTATTCTTAGTGTTTTACAATTGGATGGACGTTTTGTCCGACATTCACAAAATGTTGAGCTGCTTCTTGAATTTGTCTCTCCAAAAATTCTAGCTTAAAGTACCTACAAATCCTGTAAAAAGAAAAAAGAAATAGATAGCAACACAAACTTAGAAAGGGTAAGCAAAAGATCGTAGAAGCAAAAGGAAAGAAGATAAAGAAGAACATTGGCTATTAGATCAATTTATTTGACTTAAAAGGGGAAAAGAAAGAAATTAATAAAGAAGGCTGCATTCCAGTGAAACGGAAGTAAAAGCAAGAATTTTAAGTAAGCAAGAGTTATGATTGTAACGGACTACAATTAAATTACTTTTCTCATAGATATTAAATGTAATCTTAAGTATTCTAAATGATTACTTAGTATGAATTTCCGCAAAAACCGTTTAATTTAGACAAATGCAAAACTTAAAAACCACATTTGAGGATAAATAGGTAAATCCACCCCAATACTAACATTTAATAATGCATCTACACGTGCATTATATGTTGGATGAGCACATAAAGGTTAAAAGTGCCATTTTCTTTTATATATACGTGCATTACATTCATGTACAATTTACTTTAGCTATTTTATGATAGTGACTTAAACTACTAAATTAACTCTATAAGAGGTGGATGAAAGCTTATCAACAGTAAACCATAGACTCCTTTTTATATGTGTAGGAATAATTGGAACCATATGGCCACAAAAGATGACTAACAAAATCTTAGCCATCGGTTTTTTTTTTTTTTTTGGGAACCATTATAATGAAACGGTTTATATTTTGGAGTTGTCCGCTTCCGAATGGCATTGCTAATTTGGTAAGCACTTGAAGACAGAAAGAAAGCATCTTTTGGGAAAAGTGCTCCAGGTCAAGGGGTCTTTAATTTTATGTCACACCGAAAAGTTACTCTAAACGAATTCAGGTACCATGCTATTAACTCCTAATAAATATAGTTGACTTACAAATTCTATTCTGTTTTGATTAATCATGACAACTCACAAATACCTTCAATATTCTTAGGAATGACAATGAAACAGGGGTGAGATGGGATTCCTTGCTCCTAACCAGTCATCCAAAAGCTCCCCTCATCCCCTGTCCTGTCCCTCATTGCCCTTACCCCTATCCCATCTAGTTACTATTTTTATTTTATATTTAACTTTATTGTTGTATACTAATCATTCCTTTGTATCTTTTGCAAAAGAAAAAACTTAATATGAAACAAAGTTTAAAAGTTATTTTGATCTTGTGAATCTGTTTCTCTATATTTGATATTACATAAAATCTAAAACAATTATTGTTATTTTTTTTAAACTATATACCATAACCAAAAAAAAAGGTAAACTAACATAATATGTTTATCATTTTATAACCACAAAAAATTAACAAGAAGGATTACATTATTTGTCATAAGAAAATATCACATTATCAATTTTATATTATATGTATACAATTATATCTAATTATATATTATATATTTATATATATAATATTAAAAAATTAAGCACGGGCCAGGAAGGGGAACATACCCTTGTTTAAAAGCCCGGGTGAGAAAAACTCCCCCCAGACCCGCCCTCACCCTACTGGCAGCCACCCACCCGTTGCCATCCCTAAGTATCGTTCAATTTCATAGGATGCTTACAACCAACAAGACGAACTTTTCCTTCTTAATTAACGAGTCTGAGAACTGAGAACCAAAATGCAGTAATGCCTCCAGCCATTTAATGGAAGAAAGCAATTTGCTTATTATCCCAAAAATGGAATTTTGATCCATGGACCTTTTACAAGAGTTCGCAAAATTTCTAGGGTTAAGAGTCATAAAATTTTTGAGAATGTAAGGACAAAAGTACAAATTTATTTTCTGTAATTTGCATATTTTCACATCTGTTTCCAGTGTCCGTGTCTCAGGCTGTATGTCTATCTATTTTTGTTTCTTTCTCCCACTTTTTCTTTTTTGACTTTTCTTTTGCACTTGTATATGAATAAATTAGACTGATTAGTTGGGAATCTGGAAGTTACGGTTTTGAAAATCAATTATGTGTATTGTATTCAAAGAAGAAAAGTTTGCAATCCATATAACTACACAAGTGCTAGCTGCAACTTGGTAATCACGTATTATCAAGAGTAACTTTTTTCCTAGTATAGATATGTTATTTCTAGTGCATGTTTAACTTATAATTACTGTAGATTTTTCTAATCTAAATCAAATTGTGCTGGATAATTTTTAACAATTTCGTAAATGAAATTTACTTTAATAAAAAAAAGGGTACAAATTTTTTAAATGACCTTTTTGCTCTATTTAATTTCCGATGCTTCAGACATACAAACAAAACCTTGGTTTGTTACCTACTTTAGATTTCAAACGACTTGCTTTGTTACCTTTCTATTAGTCTAATTTTCTGCGTAATTCAAAATTGCGCGATCACAATTTGATAACGTCAAAATATATTCATGGGCGTGAAAGTGTGAGAACCCGAAAATTTTCTTATTTTATCTCATATTACTGGCTTTTCTAAATGTTTATTCACTTGTTTTCTCCGAACAATTTATGTCAACCCTTTTAAATTCATTTTTATGGAACCATGTCTTATTTATACTTTTAAAACGTCTCGCTAACAAATTTAAATTTTTCGAAGGCTCGTTTATTAAGGAATAACAAATACACACCTTCGAGATGATAGTCGATCTGAGAGTACAATGATTTTGGAGAATTAAGGATGATCAATAGGGGACTAAGAAGAGTTAATTGAGAGATTAGATGTGATTAAATTAAATAAAGTTTTTATTATGCGTACGTCGATAATTTCTCGAAAGTCGTACCGCACGACAAATTGGAGACTTGAGAAACTAATACTAGACTCGTGTGAGGACTCGCAAATTTACTTATTTTAAACTCTTATTACTAGCTTATTTAAATATTTAATTGCCCGTTTGCTCCGAATATTTTATTCTAACCTTTTTAGACCCAATTACATGGAACTATGACTTGTATATATTTTTAAAATGACTTGTTACAAAATTTAATTTTTGGAAGCTCGACTAGTGAGAATAGTGAACACGCGTTTGGAGGCAATAATCGATTTGAGGGTACAGTGAGCTTGGAGATTGAGGACTCATACATTAGTTTTAAAATATGTATTTTTATGTTTAAGTACTCAAGTATTAGTTAGAAATACTATCGTTACAAGAATTCCTTAGAAATTTCGTTCTATCGCGCATAAATCGAAAGTACGCATTTTCGACGCGCGCGATTAATCGAGGGACTTTAGACCTTTATTTTTAGACTATTAAGAGTGAATAATAATAGTATCAATGGAAGTGCATTAGAGGTTTAGTGCACAAATGAAACAAAGCCGAGAGGAAACGAGCACGAAACGCGCGCGTACGCGCACTATTCCTAGTTGACTTTTTGAGCATTGTTGGCCACACATTCTTAAGCTTTCTCAAGAAGCTTTTGCAGCTGCAACAACTCTCTCTTTCTCACTCAAACAGCCGTGCATCACCTTGGAGAAGAAGACCAAAAATTTTCCTTCATTTCACCTCATTTTCTTGCACCAAATCACCTCAAATTCACACTACACCTTGCAAATAACTTGGAGATCAACTTAAGTTAGGAAAGAAACTTCAACCTCACGGTTTTCTTGAGCTTCAAAGGACCAAAAATTTCTGCTCTAGCAACATCTAGGAGGTAATGACGATCAAACCTTTGAATCTTAGTTTTTGTAAGTTATATTGCACTTAGAAGCTTGTAGCTTCATGTGGGTAGTTTTGGATTGTTGTAGATCTTGTGAGTGGGTTCTATGAAATCCCACAATGGACTTGCTGAACTGATGTGATGATATTGGTTGTTGTTTATGTTGAATTAGTGGTTAAACTAGTGATTATAAGTTGAAAAGTGGAAAGAAAACTCAAAGGAAACAAAAGGAAGAAAAGTGCCGGTTCTGCCCCTGCTTTGCCGCACCTGTTGGTGCAAATTTTTGTGGTCCAATTGAATTTTTTTTAATGTAGATATATTGTATAGGTTGTGTGGAAAGTTTCCACCAAAAATCACTTGATTTGGTTGGCCAAAAGTTGAGATTTTGAAATTTCTTTACAACTGGAAAACGTGTCCAGAGTTGTTCTGGCAGTGATTTTGAAATGACCATAACTCTTTGCTCGACGTCAAAATTGAGTGCCATTTGCAGCATTAGAAACTAGACACTTCCAGTTTTCTAACGGTATAAAATGTATCCCCTGATTCCACTTGAGTGAACCGTACCAGCCTTTCAAAGTCACCTGTCCTGTTTCTCCTCTGTGTTGGAAAATCTGTTATGAGCTGCGACTTGATGCTCGAATATGAATTAGTTGTGGACAGAATTTTAAAATGATTTCTTCTGAGAAATTGTAGCCTTGTGAATTTATTTTCCAACGCCACCAACCACACTCAATTCCAAGTTGAATTGAGTGAATTATGGCCAAACTGCAGACCTGCATCATTGCTTGAAAACCCTCATTTTTGGACTGATCAATGGCCGATCTTGTTTGGGACTTGGTATTTTGAAACTCTTGGTGTTAATCACCTACCAAACATATTTTGGATATTTCCTAGACCTTGTCTTCATAAATGAACCATGCTTAAGATGATTTCATTGACCCAAAAGTTAGGAAAAGGAAAATTGAAGTACAAGGCAGATTTGCCTTGAAAATTCTTGAAATTTTAGTGGCTTTGTTGACTGACTTCCTTTACGAATTTTTACATGAAATTCGACAGAGGAATAACCCTTATATGGTAGGGTAATACTACTAAATTTGGTACCATTCTGAGTTCATTTAGACGCCCAACCAAAGTCTCAAAGTTCATGTTTCAAACCTGGAAAATTGCTCAATGGTCCTCATTTTGAACCAACTTTGAGCTGCTATATCTTGGCGCTCAAAACTCCGATTCTTGTTCTGTTTGTTGTGTTTTAAACTTTGATTGTAACTCTAAATGATTTTCAAATTTGAGAGACTAGTTCATATTCTGTGAATTTTGCCGAATTTCGAAAGTTGGCCAAAAACCAACCCCGAAACTGTCTTGGTAGCCCAAAACAACAACTTTGAGCCGGATTTTGAATGTCATCCATTTGGAATCATGGAAAAATGTCTTCTAGGAACTTTTAGTACTTTGGAAGTAGTTTCCAATGGTACCAAGTTTTCCAATTTTGGATCTACAGAAAGTGAGATACGATTTTCCAAAATTTGCTTGTCAAATCTAAAATTTTCAAACTTAAAGGAAATTGAGTTTTTAGAACTCACCTTTTTCCTTCGATATTGCTTGATCATTTTGCACTTGATTTCAAAGATGGAAATCAGATTTCTCTTGTGTTTTAAAATTCCACTTTTGAGTCTCGACTTACGAGTAATTAAGGCTCATCTTCATGATATTTTTCTAGATTGTACAAGTGTGCAATCTTCCGTGATAATTGGAGTTCTAAGTGGTAGTTCATTATCAATTGCTCAGGCACTCAAGAGGACTTTCAAGAGGATCCCACGGTGGACGGCTGAATCCTCAAGTGTGCTTTACTTCTTGAATTACTTGGTGAGTGTCAAGTGTATGTGAACTTAATACGTGCTTAATTGCTATTAGTGATTGGAGATTTTGAAAATGCTGAGTCGAGTGTGTACTTTATCGCACTCGTTCTCATTTAAACAAAGTGTACTTGAATTACTTGACATGAAATGTTTGAATTGCTTGAAGTGACTTGTTAAGTGAATTAAGTGAAGTATTTAAGTGACTATTTATGCTATGGCTGCATAAGTCGATTGGAGTGAATCTCCTCGACTCTTAATGATAAGCGTGGGGGATGCCCAATTCTCACTAGCCAACCTTGGACTCGAGCCGGCATGAGCTTGGTCCGGCTCCTTGGTGAACCATGAGAAAACAAAAGCTTGACCTATTGAGAGGTTTTGCTTGGCATACTCGAGCAGTATCGCCTCAAACAAATGAAAGGCGGACCCGGTACAGGGGTATGTAACGGTGAAAGGGGACAGGATAAGTGAAGTTCTACGGACTATAACCTATCCGATTGACGGAGTGTCAACTCGTGGAGGTTCTTGATCATGCAAGTGGACAATAGCTCCTGAGAGCTCCTATATCCTTGAATTGTTTCTGTTTACTGTTCTCGCTTGAATTGTCATTTACTTGAATATTATTGTTCTACTCGTTAATTGGATTGTTACTTGGACAACGTGCATGCATGTGTGTTCTTGGCCTCACGAGCAATTGCTCACCCCGTAGATTTGTTTTCCTTAACACGTATGGACATGGAGCGAAACTCGGAGAAACCCTTTGGATGTACTTTTATATTAGGGTTTTAAATGTAATTGACTAGACATTGTGGATGTTGTATATTTTGAAAATTGATGTATCTTTTGGGAACCTAGTGTAAGAATTGGATAACTGATGTATCTTGAACTCGTGGTGTAAGACTTGGATATTCGATTATGGAAGCGACTTTTCCTTTGTTTGGCTTGTATTAATCGTTATGTATCGTTAAGCGTGAATCGTTGCCTTGAGTCCTGGCGAGAGCTAGACTGGCGTCCCGCGGATACCCTTTGGTTCGCCTTAGGAAGAAATGAGGGCGTCACAGAAAGAACAATCCATGAATTGCCTCCAGTTATTTCTTAAAAGTTTAGTAAGTAACTAATTACCTAGATTTCAAGTTCAGGGTTCGGATCCTTAACTTCACAAATTGGGGGTAGGAATGGTGTGGATACGGGTGAAAGGGTTAAAAAAAGAATTAATCACACATATACTGACAATGTATACATTATTATGATTGGATGCTTGATAACAATATAAAATTTTAATTTTAATTTAAAATTCAGATTAATTGTCAAGTATACAATGATGATAATGTATACGCTATCACATATATAAAATTAATCCTTAATAAAAAGTCAAAAAATAATTAAAATGCAAGAAAAAATCTTCCCGTGCAGCGGTGGGAGGTTTAACTTTCACGCTCATAATAGTTTACAACAATTTTCACCATCCGAAAGGATTTTCTGTAATAACATTTTCTCTTTGGGACCAATCTCTTTACTCCTGCTTTACCATCAAGTATTCAGAAAAATGCTTCCACTTTAATTAAGTGATGGCTAATCTAATTGTATCAAATTAACAACAAAATACTTTTGAATTTGCTTGTTTCTTTCTTTAGATAAGATAACGATGCTAGTATATTAGTACATATGTGATAAACAATCATTGATTTTTAATCCTATACTAAGATAATCCACAATTTTGTGCTTGTGCACATAGAATTGATTATGACTTAAAGCATTATGCCAATGATTATCACCCATCGGTTTTGATGGGTTCTCCATCATTTATCATTAAAAGCATTATGGCGATGATTATCAGAAGGCTTACGTGTTTAAGCACTTAACAGCTACTTTTTTGTCTATGCTCAATAGTAAGCACTTTTAGTCTAAAAGAAAAGCGTCTATTAAGAAAAAAAAATTCCAGGCCATGGGGTCTTCTAACATCCAAGTAAATGCACAAACAACACTGATGAAATACCAAAATTGTGACTTTCAGTTATATAATTGAATGTACACTTTTTTAAAAAAAAATTCATTTATCAGGACAATTTGAACAAGGCAAGTCTGATGACAGATTTGATTTCCTCTTATGCAAGTGCCTCTAATGTTCTTCAATTTCAATAGATGATTAGGATAATTGGATCAACAAGACAAACTTTACTTGTTTCATCAGTGATAACCAGATTCAAGTATGGGTATCCATTGATTTATGGCAAGAAATCAATTTGTATAGTTTCACAACAGAAAATAGGAGTGTAGCGTTTGGGCCATCTTTCACCAATCTGTTCGCAAAGTTTCCATGGCTGGGGTATGAATTCTAAACTTTTGATAGAGTAAGGACTAAAGTGCAACTTTATTTTCTTTTTCTTTTTGACGTTTCTTTTCCCCTGCCATATAAAAGTTTATAAGTCAGAATTGCATGCGAACATAAGAATTTTGCAATCCATACGGCAAATTAGCAAGCAAGCATTCAGAGTAACGTTTTCTTTTACAACTTTTTAGCTATGTTTATTTTTCAATATTTCGAATTTACGAACATAAAAAATTACTTGGTATTACTCTACATCTCTTCGTATTGCAAAAAATAAAAAAAAAATAAAAACGTAATTTGATATTGCCCGAATATGATAATCACCATTAAAGGAATATTCGTGATTGTGCTGCTAATTAATTTTCGAAAGTTATGCTAAGTGAATGATTTATTTGCAAAGTGTGTGTCTCCACGGGCAGCAATTGAGAGGCGTGTTTATCAAGCTCATAATAGTTTATCACAATTTCCACCGCCCGACAGGAGGCAATTTAATTAACTTTCCCTTTTCTTTTCACCAATACTTCTTACAAGCAGATAATGATATTTCTTCTGCTTTATCCATTTCATGCTTTACAGCAGCATGAAGTTTAATATACATAGAGCCTTAAAGCACTAATCTGCAATGCTAACAAAATCATTTGCGAGAAAATTTCAAGAAAAGAAAAAGTAGCCCCAATTTTAATCATCTCCCTAATATAACTTTTCTCTGTTGGATCTTCTTTATTATACATTTTCCTTTTAAAATTTACATCTTCATAGGTGAAAAGATTTTTTTTTTAAAAAAAAAACAGCTTTCCACTGAATGTTACCCTTGCTAAACTGCCGTGACTTTATTCATGAAGCTTTCGATTTTAGATGTTGATTGCAAGGCTACTGATGTTTGTAAAGACTCATTTGGTGGTAGTAAGAATTTAAGACACATACAAGAAAGTTGAATAGTTGAAAAAATCAACCGACTTTGAGCCATTGTATCTGATCTTTGTTGTGCCATTGCCTTTGTTGATCAATTCAAGTTGAGAAATCTTGTGGCTTTGGACAATCTATGCATAAGTAAAGGTGCATTAGAAACCAATACAGCTCAAATAACACTTCTAGCAAGACACGCCAAATAAACTTAATTTGAACTATTGCCAGCTAAATGTTGCTCTAGTTAAATTAAACGACAACTAAGCTCATGGATGTCAGAACTATTCACTGACAACCTTACTTGCATCTAGAAAGGAGTTGCAGAATACTAGATCAGATAACTAGCGAATGTTAATTGGAGTCCAAAATTTAGGCTAATCTGGAGGACAACCATAAACTATAGTCAATTCATTTATCATTTTTTCAAAAATTGGCTATTCTAGCATCAAATGTTCAGAAAACGAAAATCTGTCTTAGCAGCTATTACACCAAGAGAATAGCTTCCACTATGGAATGAACATGTTAAATATGTTTCCCCGAAGACAGTATTAACCACACCAAGTTTACCTAGAGCTCTCCCCCCCCCACCCCCCCCCTCCCACAAATATATTAATTGACCAACTGGAATTTTCTATTTCTTTTTTTTAAAAAAAAGTTTGATGTGCTCTGAAAGTTGTAGCTGTAATTAACCAAGTTGGTGAACATACATATGGCATAACATTCAACTGTTTGAATGCTGTTCTTATCTAGATACTCTACCAGAAGAGTACTCTACTTCCCATAATCTACCACGTTAAGAGGGTTGAGTTTTAAAATTGCAAATCGAATCTCTTGAGATGTAGGCCTTTCAACCAATTGGGCTAATGAATACTACATCAATGGAATTATATAAATGCATCATCCAATTGCTGCATTGCAATCATCATTCCTCTCTTTTTCTGAGTTACATCACTGATTAACTGCTTGAAAACAATGGCCGCTTCAGTTTTTCTATTGACATGCTTCCTACTAGTTTTGGGCCTCAATGTTGTCAATGGACAGCCTCTAGTTCCTGCACTATACTTGTTTGGGGATTCTATTGTTGATGTGGGAAACAATAACTATTTAGAGACTCTAATCAAAGCCAACTTCCCCCCTTATGGAAGAGACTTCATTAACCATGAAGCAACTGGGAGGTTCTGCAATGGGAAGCTTGCCACAGATTTTACTGGTACTTCTCTTCAATCTCAACCCTCCTATCATTTTCTCCTCCCTTTGTTTTCTCAATGCAAATGTATGATTTTTACAGGTATCTAACGAATTTTAGCTAATGCAGGTGAGAATCTAGGCTTCACTGATTATCCAAAGCCTTATCTGAGCAATAAGGCGAAAACAACGAAAAACATGTTGCTTGGGGCCAACTTTGCTTCAGCAGGTTCTGGTTATTATGAAGCTACAGCAAAAATATATGTAAGTACAAAGTCTTTTACTATGTACAGACATTCTATATACAAGTGTAATGCTGATCAGATGATAATATTAACTGTATATTTTATATGGTTTAGAATACCCTTTCACTAAGCAAGCAGCTGGCACTTTACAAGGACTACCAGAATAGGCTAGTTGTGATTCTGGGGAAAGTCAATGCTTCAGCCACCATAAATGGTTCAATCCACTTTCTGAGTGATGGAAGCAGTGACTTTGTTCAGAACTACTACATCAATCCTCTGCTCTACAAGAAATACACACCTGATCAGTTCTCAGACATCCTCATCCAATCCTATGTAAATTTTGTACAGGTAATGTTTTCTCCACGAACACTATTGCTCTCTGATTGCATATCTGCAACTGCAATTCCAGGAGTAATAATCTTGATGCAGCACATAAGTTAGGTGAATTTTATATAATCCATCTGCTCTAAAGTTAAATTCTTGCAAATTCTGCAATAGGCACTGTACAAGTTGGGAGCAAGAAAGATTGGAGTCACAACATTGCCACCAATTGGATGTCTTCCAGCATCCATAACTCTGTTTAGCGAGGATACCAACAAATGCGTTGAGAAGATGAATGCAGCAGCTGTTTCATTCAACAATAAGCTTAACATGACATCGCAAAGCTTAAAACAAAAGCTCCCCAATCTCAATCTTCTTGTCTTGGATATCTATCAGCCACTTTTAGACCTTGTCACCAAACCTATAGATAATGGTACTTGTCAACTTCCTCATTCTCTAATTGAATGCAGAAAACTACTAATCCTGATTAAATTATTTTTCTCTCGTTTGTTATTCATTCAAGAGTGGAAAGAGTGAGGCCAAAGGTTGAATTGAGGCAAGATTATACATATACTGAAATCAATTATTTTGCAGGATTTTTTGAAGCAAGAAAGGCATGTTGTGGTTCGGGGCTGATAGAGACATCTTTTCTGTGCAATGCCAAGTCTCCAGGAACATGTGCAAATGCATCAGAGTATGTGTTTTGGGATGGATTCCACCCAACAGAAGCTGCAAACAAAGTTTTATCTAGTGACTTGCTAGTCAGCGGCCTCAACCTTATCTAATGTCTTCCACAAATTAAAGACAATGCATAAGAGTAATGATTTGATGTATTCCCCACGTCAAGTTTGTTGCAATTGTAATTGAGTATTTCCCTTGATCGTAATGAAATTTATGAATTGTGCGTGCATCCATCAACAGTTTTATTACAGAGCACTTAATATATTTGATTATAAAACAAGCATTAGACAAATGAGTAATTTTATTAGCCAATCCTCTTGCTGTTTATGTTAGTGTTATCAGTTCTTTCAATCCATTTAATGGTGAATGTTGAGCAAAATCCTCTCACTAACCGACACAAACCTAACATTTGGAACATGTAATTAGAGATGTCACAAAATTTAGTGACCAATCAAATAGTTTTAGTTTTTCTTATGGTTTTTCATCTCACTAACTTAGAAAAGCACTGTGTAGTTTGTCACCTCATCAATAAAATTTAAAGCAACATGTAAAACAAAATGCCTTCAATTAACAGCAATGCTTGCGCTCAATTTGAAATCTCATATGAAAGCTTGTTAACTAATCAATATACGAAATTAAACCAACTAATTAATTTTTTTTGGGAAAAGAGTTCCAATGGCCCTCCAACTCTTTACCAGGTAAAGTTTTAGCCCTCCGACAATTAACGGTAAAATTTTGGCCCTTAATCTAATAAAATAGAACATTCGTGACCCTTCTATCAAACCTAGCAGTTAAATTTGACGGGAAGCGTCATCTTGCGAGACGTACGGCCAAATATTAAGGGTATTATAGTCTCTGAGTAAAGAAAGGGTAAAAACACTTTAACCACTGATTTTCCCTCCAACAATTTCCACCCCTTTTGCTCCAAAACCCTAGTACGAAAAAATCAAACTATTCGATCTGGATGCTGCAGCGAAAGTGTTAATTGTTGTGCATCAACTGGAACCAGATAGTCACAATTCATTGCTTGCTCTTAGTCAATCCGAGTATTCTGCAGTGCTTGGGCATCTCAATGTCCATACGCCTTCACAAAACTCAAATTTCCCACCATCTGCATCTTGGGCTGTTGGAGGTAAATACATAAAATGGAGTTCAGGTTCTGAAGGTTCTGACAAAGTACTTGCGGAAGTGCTAGAGTACCTTGGTGTTGCAATAAATCTCAGACATACCTTTTTCCTTGTGTCTGGATCAACCAAAGGTAGTCTTTAATGGTTGACAAGAAGAATTTCATCCAAAGACCCACCATCACATGGTAGCCCAAGTCCTAAGCCTGCTGCCACTGATGCACTATCAGACTCGATTGCTCTCCCACTCCACTCCTACTGCCCGCTGGAAGCTGACGCCGAAGAAACAATTGCAGACATGGAAGCTTGTGGTGCAGGCGCATACTGCCTACGGTCTTGCCCTGCTGTTCCAAAAATTGATGAATCGTGATTCGGCAGCTGCCAACAATTTCCACCCCTTCTGCTACTTCAAGCCTCAAATTTATAATTCAGATCTGCAATCTTGATGGGTCAGCCAAAGCTCTCCCTTTCTAGATTTGCAGGCTCCCTCCTTTAGAGACTAAAATGCCCTTGATATTTAGTTGTGCATCTCACGAGATAATGCTTTCCGTCAATTTTAATTGCTGGATCTGACAGAAGGGTCATGAATATGCTATTTTATTAGATTGAGGGCCAAAACTTTACCCGTTAATTATTGGAGGGCTAAAATTTTACCTGGTAAAGAGTTCGAGGGTCAATGGGACTCTTTTCCCTTTTTTTTTTTTTAATTTTTCGATCACTAAATTTTTATTTCAGTCAAAAGGTCACCTCTAATGAAAGCGGACATTTTTGGGCACTCAACAATTAAAAGCATATTTTGTCACTGAACAAATAAGGATTTAAAATCTACATTTTAATTAGCTGAATAAGTCATTGCGGCTCAAAAAAAGTTAGACATTAGTTACCAAATCAAAAAAATATTCAAAATGAGTCACTGATTATTTCCCACTTTCTAGCTTACCAATGGGAAAAAGATCGAGAGAAAGGAGGCAGGCCTCCTGTTTTTTTCCTTGCATGATCATGATTGGAATGCTGTTTTGGCATCTTTCCGAGATTCAAGACGGAGTAATTTCAATCTGTTGTATGTATGTGGATTTATAATGAAAATTAATTTGCTTTGTTTGTGGATTCAGACAATATGTACCGTTTGCATTTTGTAGAGTGGATATCTTTTGTTCTCGTATATCATATAATATAGTGTATATGGGCCAATTATGGAGCTCCTAATTTTGTCCAACTTTCACTAAACTCTTTTAATCAACAATTTTTCAGTAATTATATGCCTCCTAATTACACCACCTCAAATAATTCAACATCTACCATCACACCAATTTACAATATTGCAAGGCATGATTGGGCAGTAGGTATATTTTCACTTGCATTACAATATGTTTCTCTCCTAGTTTGCAATAGTAAGTCCACAAATAAAAAGAAAAAAATACTTCAAAGCGAGCAGAAGGTAAATTCCCTTGGTGTCTCTTTTGGTGTAGATACTAGATGCTTTGATTATTTTTCAAAGGCTTGATTTCAATTATTTGAAATTATTTTTTGTCTCTATCTCATCTATAGTTGTTTGAAAATTTCCATGTTGGAAAAAAAGAAGTTTAAAATGGAATTCTGTTCTAAGAATTCCTACTTTGTTCTATTTCCCTTATTAAATTATGTAGACACCAAATTTTAATTTATCTTTAATTTATTTCTATTTTATTTTATTTTATTGATAATCATTATCTATTTTTACTTATTAATCTCATGATTTTGTTTTTAGACTTTTTTTAGCATTTTAGATACCAAATTTTTAATCTAGCTTTATTTATTATTATTTTCATTAAATGATAATTATTATTCGTTTTTGCTCATTAGTCTCTTAATTTTTATTTTTAAGACATTTTTAGCATTAAAATTTATCGAAAAAAGAAAATTGTTCACAAAAATAGGCTTTAATTCTTTTAGATTCAATTTATGAAAATTTGTTGTTTGTTTACCTAAATTAAGTGAAAATTAATAAAATAAAAAGGAAAAATCATTAATCAAAATTAAAAAAAAATTAGCGTTTCATTTAATTTGGTTAATCTTGTTTTATTTCTATTTTTTGTTGTTAAAATTATTTCATTATTTGTTTATTGTTGTTAAAAAAAGAAAAAAAAAAGGGAACCACGCGCGTGTGCAATGTACGCGCTATTTCTTCATGCCAGCGGTGCTACAGTATATAAAATGCAGCAGTGTAGCAGCTCTTTCCTCACTCTTTTTTGGTTGTTCTAGCTTCGTTGGATTGCTTTAGTACAGGCCATTTGGCCTTAATCTAGAAACCTCAATTGTCTTGTCTAACAAGAATCATCAAACAGCTCCAAAATGAGATAAAAAAAAAAGGCAGCTTCATCCCATCGTCCAGCCAAGGGTTTAGAGAGCTTAAAAGGAAAAGGCAGTGTAGTGGGGCCAATCTACATATGCCATGTATCAGCCCGTATGCAGCAGCTCGGGCAGATCAGTTCGGACATAGTGGGCACCAGTTCAGCCGTTTCCACCGCCATTCAGCCGTGTGGGCTTAGTGGGCCGCGCCTCCCGCGCCTTTCGGAATTAGCAGGCGAAACCCTAGAAAGACTCCCCCTTGATTAGGACTCGTAGTCCTATAAGGAAACTCTCACCCTCAAGCCTATAAATATAGCACCACAAGACGACACAAGGTACGCCTTCAACAGTACTCTATGCTGAATCCCTACTTATAAGCTCTATTGACTTAATCGTCGGAGCTACTCCGGGGAACTAGTCCCCTCATTTCCTACTTTTTGCAGGACAGTTCGTTTGATCTCCTCCCATCAGCTCGGCCTTCCTCTGTTCGCCTAGCTCGCAGCACCTCGGCTCGGATCACGTTTCTAGCAGTCGCATCAATTGGCGCCATCTGTGGGAAAGTAATTCTCCTTTTCTGCGAATCATGCCAAGGACTAGATTCCAGAGAAACGCCGATAGGTCTAAGGGGGACGAACGGAGCAACCCTCGAAATTCCCATCAGAATCCCCCGCTGGGGAACGAAGGGGCGGAGCTCTGGCGAGTCCCGCCTGAACAACTAGTGCAGGTAGTGGCTGGCAATTTGCCCACCTTTGAAGCTATTATGAACTACCTAAAGGGGCAGTCCGGAGGCCATCATGACTGGGAACACACGGCACGGAAGGCGGATGGAGTCGGGCTGACAGAGTCAAGGACGGGGAGCCCTAACCCTCGCCCAAAGTGGGCGCGAAAAGAGCACACCCGCGAACAGGTCGAGGTCATGGAATCCTCCAACAAGAACTCCCGAACTGAGCACCTGGAGCCCTTCCAAAGGTTCCCACGGAGGGAGCCCTCTCCTAGGAGAGATGAATACCGGGTGCAGGACGAACTGGATCTTTTGCTAGATCCGGAGGCTGATAAACATATCGCCTCCCCCTTTGTGCCTGACATCGAGGATTACCCGCTACCCGCGAAGTTCAAATTACCAAGCATGAAATCTTATGATGCGACCACGGACCCAAAGAATCATCTGTTTGCCTTCCTAACATAGATGCGCCTGCAAACAGCCGCAGACGCGGTCAAATGCAAGACCTTTCCAATGTTCTTGGAAGGGAAGGCGCGTCAGTGGTTCCAGGGGTTGCCTTCCAGGTCAATTCGGTCATTCACACAGCTTGCGCGGCTATTTTCACACCGCTCATTTGATGACGATCCATCAGAGCCCTGAGGAGTCCTTACGTGAATACATGGTTCGATTCAACAATGAGTCCCTCCAAGTCCGAGATCGGGACGATAAGGTTGTCATGCTGCTTTCATCAATGGGCTGCGCAAACAGAAACTGTATACCGAGTTTGTGGAGAAGCCTCCCAAATCAGTTCGGGATATGCTGGACCGAGCTCATGAGAAGGCTAATGCTGAGGAAGTCAATCGCCTGAAAGGCGCACAGGAGAGACTAAGGGATGATAGGCACAGAAAGAGTGCTAGTTCGGGTGAAGCGCAATCTAGCTAGGCCCGGAAGATCACTCTCGACCGCCAACCCAGGAGCGGCCCCTGGTCAGGAACGAGTCGGCCCTTCGAGAAGGAGAGGGCCTGGACCTCCCTCACAGCGCCCAGAGCTCAGGTCCTGGCGGTAATGGAACGGGAGGGCCTCTCTCGATATCCTCTGCAGCTGCTCGGTGATAGGAGCAGACGAGATCGGACTTTGTATTGCGCCTACCATCGCGATGTAGGTCATGATACTGAGAATTGTCATCATCTAAAAAGGGACATCGAAGAGCTGATCAAACGAGGACACTTCAAGCAGTTCATACGGGAGGGACGGGCCGACCAGAGGCAAGGGGGCAATAAGCGGGAGCACGCGAGCTACCCACACGATCGACCTCAGGGCCCCCGTGACCGAACTCCCGAGCTAGACGTACAAAACCTAGCAAGGGTAATTAACACCATTGCAGGAGGACCTGTTGGGAAAGATAGCCACACAGCTCGGCAGAATAACCGCCCCCTCTTAACGAAGAAAACCCAAGTAAGCGATTGAAAATATACGAGGAGATCATCTATGGACCTGAAGACGCAGTACCCTTGGCTTCTAATAACCATGAGGCCATTGTGATAGAAGTCATCACGTGTAACTACAAAGTCAGAAAGGTATATATAGACAATGGGAGTGCCATTGACGTGTTATATTACAAGATCTTTAAAGAACTGCAATTGGAGGACAAGCAGCTCATACCAGTCAGAACTCCCCTGATAGGCTTTGCAGGTCCACCGGTGAGACCGGAAGGGATAATAACCTCATGGTCACGGTGGGGATGTCGCCAAAATGTCAAACTGTTTCGGTGAATTTTGAAATGGTAAAAGAGCCCTCGTCGTACAACATGATTTTGGGACGGTCTACCCTAAACGCGTTTCGAACCGTCTGCTCCACCCTGCACCTTAGCATGAAATTTCCTACACTGGCAGGGGTGGCCGAGGTGCAAGGGGATTCAGAAGTAGTTAGGGTCTATTACATTACGACTCTCAAGGGTAAGGAGAAACTGGTGGCTCAGACAACTCGCTTAGAGCCCTGGGAGCCAATAAAGAAGAAAGAGCGGTTGGAGACCGACGAGGGGCTACTCGAACTGCCAGTAAGTAGGGAGAGACCCGATCATGTGGTCAAAACCAGCTCAGACCTGGGCGAACAGACACGGAGGGCACTCGAAGCTCTTCTTGAGAAATATGCGGAGATCTTCGTCTGGAGTGCAGATGACATGCCTGAAATTTCGTCCGAGCTGGCAATTCACAAGTTACACGTAGATCCCAATATCCGACCTGTGAAGCAGAAGAAGCGAAATTTTGCACTTGAGCGGAATGAGGTTGTCAAAGATGAGGTAGGCAAGCTGCTAGAGGCCAAAATTGTGAAGGAGGTCTTCTATCCGACCTGGCTGGCCAACCCTGTGTTGGTCAAGAAAGACGATAGAGTTTAGAGAATGTGTGTGGATTTCACCGACTTGAACAAAGTTTGCCCGAAGGACTGCTATCCTCTTCCCCGAATCGACCTGCTTGTGGACTCGACCACTGGGTATGAAATCTTCTGTTTCTTGGATACTTTCAAGGGGTACCACCAAATAGCTACGGACGAGGAAAATCAAGAGAAGACCTCATTCATCACGGAGTATGGTACCTACTGTTATGTCACCATGCCGTTTGGACTAAAAAACACGGGCGTGATGTACCAAAGATTGGTGAACAAACTGTTCAAAGATCAGATAGGTCGGAATATGGAGGTCTACGTGGACGACATGTTGGTGAAAAGTCGAACTGAGGAGCAGTTCATTACAGACCTCAGAGTTGTTTTCAACGTTCTTTGGAGCTCACGCATGCAACTGAACCCCAAGAAATGCACTTTCGAGATCAGGTCGGGCAAATTCTTAGGATATATGATATCCAAAGACGGGGTATGGACTAACTCGGATAAGGTAAAAGCTATCATGGATATGGCTCCTCCCAAAAACATTAAGGAGGTGCAGCGCCTAACTGGTAGGATGGTAGTCTTGAATAGATTCCTGTCCAAATCGGCAGTCCAGGACTTGCTTTTCTTTAAGGCCCTAAAGAAAGGTCCCTAGTTTGAATGGACCTCAGAATGTCAGAAAACATTCGATCAACTGAAGAGTCACCTTGCCACGCTGCCTGCCCTGACTTCCCCCAGAACGAGGTGAAACTCTATTCATCTACCTAGCGCCGGGGGAGGAGGCCGTTAGCGCGGTGCTAGTAAGAGAAGAAAACAAGGTCCAGAGACCGGTGTACTATGTCAGCGTGCTTTACAGGGGGCGGAGGTCATGTATTCGCCGGTTGAGCGCTACTTCCTGGCATTAATTCACGCGGCACGAAAGTTCAGGCCATACTTCCAGGCTCATCCCATTATGGTAGTGACTGACCAACCCTTGAAATCAATCCTGTCCAGACCGGACGTGTCAGGGAGGATGGTCAAGTGGACTGTCGAGTTTTCCGAGTACGATCTCGGGTACCAGCCCCGGACGGCCATCAAAGCCCCAGGATTGGCGGACTTCATAGCGGATGGCGTTTCCTTTGGGCAGCCAGAATTCGAATGGGCCGAAGAGGCTGGCACCAAGCCAGCTGAGGCCAAATAGGTCGGAGAAACTCTCTCGCGAGCTGAGGCCAAACAGGTCGGAGAGGTTCCTATGCGAGTTGAGGCCATACATGCCAGAGAGACTCCTTTGCGAGCTGAGACCAAATAGGCCAGAGAGACTCATTTGCGAGCTAAGGCCAAACAGGCCAGAAAAACTCTCTCGCGAGCCGAGGCCATACAGGTCGGAGAGGTTCCTATGCGAGATGAGGCTATACAGATCGGAGAGACTCCCGGACGAGTTGAAACCATACAGGCCAGAGATAAGGCCATGCATGCCGGAGAGGTTCTTATGCGAGCTGAGACTATACGGGCCAGAGAAGCTCCATGCGAGCCGAGGCCAAGCAGACCAGAGAAGCTGGCATCCAATCAGCTGAGGCCGAACAAGCCCTTGTACGGGCTGACATCAATGAAACCGAGGAGATTGCCGGACAGGCTGTTCCAGTCTGGGCACTATACGTCGACGGCTCCTCCAGCAAAGAAGGGTACAGGGCCGGACTCCTTCTAATCAGCCCTACCGGGGAAGAGCTGGTCTACTCCTTGAAATTCGATTTCAGGGCCTCCAATAACAAGTCTGAATATGAGGCCATAATTGCAGGGATGGAGATGGCTTGAAAATTGGGGGCTGAATCAATAAGGGTCCATAGCGACTCTCAGTTGATAGTAAACCAAGTCTTGGGGAACTACGAGGTCAAGGAAGAGCCATTGAAGAAGTACGTTGCTAAAATACTTGAGCTAAGGAGCCGGTTTAAGCAGTTCACCCTCGAACGAGCCCCGAGAAGCCGCAATAAGAGAGTGGATGCTTTGTCTAAACTAGCTTCCACTTCTTTTGGCACGCTGAACAGGGAAGTATTGGTAGAGGTCGTAAAAAATCGTGCATATGAGCAGCTAGACATGGCAGTAGTACAAGTGATGAGCTCCTGGATGGATCCCATTGTACAGTACCTAGTCAGGGGAGAACTTCCCCTGAGCAAGATAGAGGCTCGCAAGGTCCTTCTCAAGTCACAGAGGTATGTTCTCGCGGATATAGTGCTTTATAGGAAGTCATATCTACGTCCATGGTTGAGCTGCATGACGCCTGAGGAGGGGAGCTACATTCTGCGCGAACTACATGAGGGCATATGCGAAAATCATGTCGGTCCGCGAGTTCTGCCCAAGAAGGGCATGTTATCCGGATACTACTGGCCGACCATCTTTTGGGACTCGACCGAACTGGTGGCAAAGTGCAGGTCATGCCAACTACACGCACCGGTTCATCATGCCCTGACTCAAGAGATGGTCCCTCTTCAAAGCCCATGGCCATTCTTTTAGTGGGGAATTGACCTGCTTGGTCCTTTTCCCCGAGCTCCCGGAGGATATGAGCATCTAGTTGTGGCAATAGACTACTTCACTAAGTGGGTAGAAACTAAGCCCCTCAACACCATCAGCAGCATGTCGGTTCAAAAGTTCCTCTGGAAGAATATAGTTTGTCGATTCAACATACCACGGGCCCTAATCTCAGACAATGGAAGACAATTCACTAACAGTTCCTTCCAAGACTGGTGTTTCGAGCTCAGAATACAGCAACACTTCACTTTCGTAGGGCACCCACAAGCTAACGGTCAAGTCGAGAATGTCAATAGGACCATCCTGCATGGCTTGAAGGCACGGATCGAATCTGCCCGAATTGGGTAGATAGACGAGCTGCCAACCATACTGTGGGCTTACCGAACCATGCCCCGAACTGCTACACAGGAAACTCCGTTTGTCTTAACTTATGGGGCAGATGCTGTAATCCCAGCAAAAATTGGAATACCCTCGGGCAGGGTCCAGCATTTTGTGGCCCAAGATAATGAGGAGGAAATGCGACTCAACTTAGACCTGCTAGAACAACAGTGGGAGGAAGCAGCCATAAGAATGGCAAAGTATAAAGGACAGGTCGCACGGTACTACAACGCTAAGGTAAGACACCTCTCCTTCAAACCAGGAGACCCGGTGTTATGAAAGAACTCGGTAAATCGAGTTGTGGGCATGAACAAACTAGACTCGAACTGAAAAGACCCCTACATGGTGAAGGAGGCAGACCGAGCTGGCTACTGTAAGTTAGCTCGCCCTAATCGGGAGGGACCAATCTAAGGAATTTTCGCTAGTATTCGAGTGCATGACCTGGGATTAATTCGCGTGTCTGGATAAGTTAGAAGTCAGTTAGGGGGAGCTGGATGAGCTGTTTTTACACATGTTAAGCGCAATTTTTGGCAGGGCAATCTGCACATATATGTATTGAGATATTATGACATGAAATGAAATTTTGGCTAAGTGTTGAACAAAGAAAAATTCATTCATTTTCAAGTAAGCGTACAAAACGAGGGCCATACAAAAATGAACTGGCCAGTTCGGGTTCCTACCCTACTCTGACTACGCCTACACTAAGTACTATTTAATTCTCCCCTTGGTCCTCTTGTTCGGCCTCGGGGGAGGTCGCGGGTAGAGAGGGATCAACCACGAGGTCGGTAAGCTGGCGGCAGTGTGCGTAGCCTGCCACCAGCCTGTCTATCTGGTCAACTGCGCCCGGATTGTAGTCCGACCACACTCCCCGCTCGAAACCAGGCAAGTTCATGGCCTGCACATCGTTTATGGCCTTGATATATCCGAGCTGTAGAACTGGGCCATTTAGAATGGCTAGATCGTTCATGAAGCCTTCTGACTTCTTGAACTCTTGGATGCCTAGCTGACGCCCCTCCTCTCTAGCCGCTTCGATCTAGTCGGGGAGCTCGGAGGACTTCTTCTGCTCGATCTCCAGCTGGGAGGTCAGTTCGGCCACCTTCTTCTTCTCCAGTTCGCAGGTGGACTGGGCATCCGCGAGCTGCTTCTTGACGGTTTCCAACTCAGCGTCAGCCGCTTCAAGCTGGTTCACCAGCTTGTCCCTGGCAGCCCGACCTGGGACAGATTCACCCCCATGTTCGCGTACCTCTGCGTCAGCTCGGCGCCCGCCACGTTGAGCTACGTTCAAACGTAAAGTTAGACAAGCAGGAAAGGTGGAAGGAATAGAATCTAGCGGCCAGCATTGGGAACTCACTTGAGCCGCGTTGAGGTAGTAATGTCCGAGCAGCTTGAGACTCGAGGCCATCTTGATAAAACGATGATCTCGGGAAAGTTGGAATGAGTGGCCGGAGATCAGGAATAGGGTCGGTCACCTCTGTCAGAATCAGTCCCGCAGACCAGAGTTGGGCGTTATTGAACTCCTTCACATTCAAACGCGTGTCCGAACTGACCAAACGGTCTATAGCTCGACAACAGGAAGAGATGAAGGGAGTGGGTCGGACACTTGGACATTCTCCCTCCAGGTCGGGGGAGAAAAACCGGTGTTCTTCACGAAAAAGAACTAGGCCTCCTAGCCCTTGATAAAGGAAAGAGCGCTAAAGAACAGCTCACGGGTTGGGAGCTCCACTCCGTTCCTACGAGCGAAGTAGAACCAACCGTGAACTTGACCGATGACCTTCATTTGGAAGAAGGATCTAAACAGCTCTAAGGAGTAGGGAATCTCCAGGATCCTACAGAGCATGAAAAAACCTAGGATTGACCGAACTGTATTATGAGCAATTTGGGTCGCCCGGATCCCCCAAAAAATCAGAATTTGAAAGAAAAACTGGGGAATAGCAAGGCGGAGACCTGTATGAGCTGGTCCTTGTACATTGCCACAAACTCAGGAGGAGGTCGGCAGGCAATCTCCCCAGGTTGGGCAGCTCGGGTTTCAAACTGATAGGGAATGCCATATTTCTCCACCAATTTATCCACATTCCCCTGATCTAGGATAGGGGGGATAAGGTCTACCTCTCCGAAATCAATGTCAGGACCCCTGAAGGGTTCTTCCCTGGCTCGGAATGGAGCTGCCTCGAGCGGAATTGCTTCATCAGCAATTCCAGCTACGGGCTGAGCAGGTTAGTTGGGTTGAACCATTGCTCGGACAGGAGAAGGAATGGAGAAAGAAATATACTCTGACTCGGATGAACTTGGAGACGAAGAACTAGAAGAAGAGGGAGAGGAAGAAATGATTTCTATGGGAATAGGCCGGAATACTTTACGCCTGGGGGGCGAACTGGTTATATCGAAATGTGTAGAAGAAGAAGACATAAAAGAGAGAGAGGACTTACTGCCGAACAGGGAAGGAAAGCTAAGAAGTGCTTAAAAGGTGGCACGAACTGACTCTTGGTCGAACTCACTAAGCGATCGGACAAACTTGGAAGGGGAGAGATGTGCGAGCTGCTAGAAATTGGAGAGAGGAGGAAATGAGAAAGGAAGTGTGAAAGTGACATCTGGTGGGGCCTATTTATAGGCCACCAGGGTGGGAAGACGAAGCGTCCCGACTTGAAATTTGAATTTATTACCGAAAAACCGCTGTGTTGCGTGACGGTTGAGCTGGTAACTACCATTATGAGAGACGTGACGCTTGAAGTGATAGTTACGTCAACAGACGTGACAGCTACCCGAGGAAAAGCAGCTATCATGGGATTGTGGGCCCCACAAGGAACTGACTTGTCTCGAAATTTGGTCCAGGTTCATGCGACTTTTCGATGACCCTAGACTTAAAGGGGGGCTAGTGTAGTGGGGCCAATCTATACACGCCACGTATCAGCCCGTATGCAGCAGCTCGGGCAGATCAGTTCGGACATAGTGGGCACCAGTTCGGCCGTTTCCACCGCCATTCAACCGTAAGGGCGTAGTGGGCCACGCCTCCCGCGCCTTTCGGAATTAGCAGGGGATATCCTGGAAAGATTCCCCCTTGACTAGGACTCGTAGTCCTATAAGGAAACTCTCACCCTCAAGCCTATAAATATATCACCACAAGACGATACAAGGTACGCCTTCAACAGTACTCTATGCTGATTCCCTACTTATAAGCTCTACTGACTTGATCGTCGGAGCCACTCCGGGAAACTAGTCCCCTCGTTTCCTACTTTTTGCAAGACAGTTCGTTTGATCTCCTCCCATCAGCTCGACCTTCCTCTGTTCGCCTAGCTCGCAGCACCTCGGCTCGGATCACATTTCTGGCAGTCGCATCAGGCAGCAAGGGTTGAGAGAGGAGTGACGGTTGAAAGAGAAAAAAAGTGAGATGGAAAAAGGGGTGGCGGCTGAGTTAGAGAGAAAAACCAAAGGGAAAAGAGGAAACGAGATTGAGAAGAAAAACTGAGGAAAAAGCGAGAGAGAGAGCTGAGAGTGAAGGGCAGGAAGTAAAAAAAATAAATAAAACTAACTAAGAAAAGAAGACATCAATGGAAATATCGAGAAAGAGAGACCGAGAGGGAGAAAAGCTCAAGGCTTGGAAATCTGGAAGGAACTTGGGACGAGACCTTGCCTATTGGCTTCACCAGATTTACGAAACTGTGGAAAATTTTTCACTCCATCGCTTCAGACGCAAGTTCTCGGCTTCCTCTATATTGATTCGGTTTGTAATTACTTGCAGGTAACAAATGCATCTTGATTTAGCCAATTCAGTCCATTTTATGAAGTTTGGTGAACCATCGCATTAGTTCTTCTTGGTTAATACATATTTCATCTGTTAGTTCCTTTTTTGTTTGTTTTTTATTCAAAGATCTATTTTTAAATGACTAAAAGTTTTACTAAAAGAATATTAGACACGGTTGAAGGGTGGATCTGTGTTATGGCTGTCATTTTGGATGTTTGATGATGTAACTGGAAAATTTCTTTTGGTTCCTGATGATGCCACTATCGGTCTTATCAGAAATACAAACCCAGTGCATTTTTTTTCTTTTCCTCGTGTATCTTTCATGCTTTTCTTTTGTTTTGATCGTTGATGACTCATGTATTATTTGTTGTGGCTAACGTTGATGTCTCTCTTGTGAGTATGGCCTCTTGCCCTTGTCCCTAGATCCATCATGATAGCGAGTTAAGTCTGTTAGGATCTTTAGAGCCAGATTGAGGGGTTTTGCTGCAACAAGCTTGAATATCTCGGCTTGTTGCAGCAGTTTTTCCTTTTCTTTCTTTGGTTGCTGAAGTTGTGGCTGTGTTTGACGTTATTGTTTTGTTTGTTGTTTAACTGGGGTGCCATGAACATGTTTGTTATCAAAGCTGTTAGTTTTCATGTGTGAAGCTAAAAAGGATGAGAATCATGTCTTGGGGGTTTTGATGTTTTCCTTATTTTTCTGTCCTTGTATTGTGTTATGCTTTCGGGTTGGGGTTTATTTTTGATTCAAGTTGAAGATGCATGCTTTTGGTTTGTGATCTGAATTCGGTCATCAATCCCATTAGAATGATTGGATTTGGTGCATGAATTATTTGGTCATCATAAAAATGGATAGTGTTGATTTTCTTTGATAAGAAACCATGAAAGTTATGCCCAAGCTTTTGCGAAGTTGCAGATGGTCGAATAATAGATTGCCGAACCATTTTTGCATGAAAGTTTTCCAAGAATTTGCATCATTTCTTTCTATATTTTGTTGCTTGTTTGGACGATTGAAGTCCTGTGATTTTGTTGCTTAGATTAAGGTTTTTGATGTTTGGTTGAGACTTTATGCAAATGGAAGTTTGTATCTTGAACCCAGAAGAAGATTGCAAAGGTTTTTGGTTGCAGAACAATGTTGCAGCAGCTTTCTTCGTAGCATGCATGGAAATATTTTCCAAATTTTGCACTTTAACCCCTTGATTTTCCTTTAATGCTACCATGGCTCATAAAATTGGAAATTTAGTCAATCTTGACCCTTTAAAGTATTAATCTCTTTGATATGATTTAATCTAACTTCTTTTGGGTTGGTTTTAGTGAATTTTATGATGATTTTTGAAGGTTTAACAATTGGTAATAGATTCATAGTTTGATTTGGATTTTAGTGGAACTTCGAATAATTTGTCGTTTAATTATGATAAATAGATTACCATTCATTTTTTGTGAAGTTTTAGCATTTGATGTAATAGATCGCATCTTAAGCCATCAATTTTAGTATTTTGTTTTAGACCCTTAAAACTTTTTAATTATTTTAATTAGGTTCTTGTTGGCTTTAATTTCTTGCACATGGATGGTTTGTTTTATGTAAATACTTTAATTGATTTCACTTCGTGTTTAATTTTCATTTCATGTTTAATCTTTATTTCTTGTGATTATTAGTTAATTAAAGTGATGCCTTGACCATTTTATTGTTTTGGAGGGTAAAAATAGAAATTCCATCCCATTAGGGTACCAATTCAAGGGAGGTACACTCTACCCCTTTATTTTGATTTTCTACTTGACCCTATGTGCCCCTATATGACTTTATGTGTTTAATTGCATGCCTTTTGAATGTTTTCATTTCATTTATTTATTTATTTAGGATTGAGTTGTTTTAATTTTGTATATTTGTTTTAATTCAATTTTGATTATTTGAAAGGCATTTAAATGCTAAATTGTAATAGTTAGGGGGTTCAAGATATGTATTTAGATAGAATATGTAATAGTTAGGCTTATTTTATTTCATTTCCCCCCTTCGATTGTAGTTAGGGCCCCAAGTGTAATAGTTAGGGCCCCAAGTGTAATATTTGCTTTGTGTGTTTTGCATGCCTATGTGTTACATGTTCATCGCTTTCTTAGGGTCTTGCATCTAGATATCATGATTATGTGTTATGTGTTTATGTAATCTTATGTGTTTACATGCTTTATTATGTTTTATATTTTTTGTTTAGTTATAATTAATGTGTGACGTCACCACACTAGTCCAACGCTAGTTGTGGCCCCTTTTCCCGTCTCCACACTAGTCCAACGCTAGTTGTGGTTCCTTCACTCTGACTCTTCTCACTAGTCCAACGCTAGTGAGAATTCATAGATATGAGTTAGTCCAACGCTAGACCCTTAAGACTCATTCGTCCTTTAGATTATGATTGTGTGATAAAGTCACTTCATCTCATGCATGTTTTTTCACTTTTTAGGATTTTTACCATGTTGCATGACACTTTTCTTATATATGTACATCCTTTATCCCATATTCCCTTCTATTTATATTCCCTATTCCGTATTTCCCCTTATATGTATATTTCTTACCCCTTTGTATGAAAACATGACATTAGACTTGCGTTCCCATTTAAGAATTAAAATTAGACTAATACATTTGCATGATTAGATAGGAAAAACCCCTTGAGTATGGGATATGAACGAGTTTGGCTTTCTAGCCTTAGCACGTTTTTTTTAAGCCAAACTCGTTCATATTCCCTCTATGAAAGGAAAAATTAAGTCACGAACATTAGCTCCCCATACTGGTTATGATGCATCCCTTTAGGTCATGTATACTTGTATATTATTATTTTCCTTTTCTTTTCTTAGAGTCTCATATTTTTACATTATTCGTGACCTCTTCAAAGAGCCCCTATTGGGCATCACAATTAATGTGATTGGCACCAATTAAGTTTTGAAGAGATATTTTGACCCCCCGATACTCTCTTAGGTCTAGGGTTTGCATTCATATAGTACATCCAAATGTGATAAATGTTTAGGTTAAAATAAGAAAATCTTTAACTAAATCACGCAACTAGCCTTAACTAGGTCGAAAAGGTGCCTCGAATTTTTATCCTTACCTTCCCTTTCTTCAAATGTGACTCCCGAACCTTTTTCTTTGATTTACGTAGACTTGGAGTAGTTTAAAAAGGGTTCTTCTATTTTTTCTTCAAAATATTTTAGTTGATTCGGTACACCTTAACTCAATACCAAGTGGCGACTCCGATGTTTTATTCAAAAACCCTTTTTAAACTATAATCTGGGCCCAAATCGTCGCATTTTTAGTCCCATTTAAGCCCGTTTTCTTTACTTATTTTCTAAAAATTAGAATTCATTTTTTTAATCAAAAAATAAATCAAAAATCCATTTTGTTATTCATTTTTAAATCAAAGTTCATTTTTCACTGAATAAACTCGTAATTGATTTTTATTTTTAAAAATGGGGCGCGACAAATTAAATATAGATTAATATGATTATTTTAATGAGGTGATACAAAAAGAGTTACTCCCTCCATCCCGAAATATTTGTTCCACTTCGGGTCTCATACTTATTTTCAACAGTGCCACAATTTGAAATGATTTTGGTCTAAGTTCTAGCAATACCCTTATTCAATTTCTATGCATTATAACTTGTTGAATGGCAGAAAAATGATGGAGTGGTGACAAGATGTGTGGGACCCATGCCTCAAGATCTTCTCCAGCTATTTTTTGAGAAAGTATCTTGCACGGCCATTGTTTGCACTTGCTGTGGGACTCACGCGTATCAAGTGCAATTCTTGTAGTTTTTTCGGGCCCATCGAAAGATTAAAAGAATCTGGTATAGTTAAGGGCATGAGATGGGAATGGGGGAAAGTTTTCATTGCCAATTGTGGTAAGTGACACTAATTTTGTAACAGACCAAAAAGGAAAGTATGATACTTTCAATGGGATAGAAGGAATATAATATTTTTTTAACCTAGTAACTCCTTTGGATTTGATGCCTTTACCGATGAATGAATATGTTAACTTAGATGGTAAGAAAAAGGTAGATTTTGTTCATGCTTTGCATAAGAAAGTTTGTATCAACATTGAGAAACAAACTTCTCAATATATTCAACAAACTAACAAAAGTCATCATAAGATGGTCTTTGAGCTCGGTCATTAGGTTTGGGCTACATTTGCTCAAGAAAAGATTCCCTATCCAAAGGCATAGCAAATTATCACCAAGAGGTGATGGACCTTTCCAAGTGGTGGAGTTGATCAATGACAATACCTACAAATTTGATCTTCTAGGTGAGTATAATGTAAATGATACATTTAATGTTGCTGACTTAAACCCTTTTATTATAGATGATGAATGTGATTTGAGGACAAATCCTTCTCGAGAAGAGAGGAATGATGCGGGAGATCCAACTTCAAGTGATGTTCGAGTGAAGGTTCCTTTAGGTCTGGTCACTAGAGCTTGTGGCTAAGAGATTTAAAGATGTATTGCAAACTTTGGTTCATGCCTTTCAAGATCAATTTGGATCTTACAAACACATAATAGGAGTTGGACTTGAGGGAACTGATCATTATATGTTGATTCAAGCTGAGAAAATAAAGGGTGACGGATCTATGGTTGGATTCACCCTCAGATTGGGTCACGGATTGTGTCCCCATGAGCAACTATGTGAGGACTCATGTTTTATTTCTAAAATAATTATTTTTTATGATTATTTGCCCTAGTATTAGTTAATTATATTATCGTTACAAAAATTTCTTTTAAATTTCGCTTTATCGCGGGCGAATCGAAAGTTCGCGCATTTCGCGTCAAAACGGCTAAGTGAAAATTTAAGATTTATTCTAGACTACTAAGAGTGAATAATTATAGTGTTAAAGGAATTACATTGGAGGTTTAGTGCACAAGTGTAACAAACAAGAGAAAAAACGGTGGCATGGTACTCGCGCGCGCACTATTCCTAGTTGACTTTTGGACAACTTTTGACCACAAATCCCTCAATCTTCCAAAGGAAGATTCACACAACCAACCTCTCTGTTCTCTCTCATCTTGGCTGGCCAAAAACAGCAAGGGAAGAAGGAAGAAAGCTCACCGTTTTTACTCCAAATTCTTCCTACCATTTCACCTCAAATTTCTCATACAACTCACATATCACTTGGAGAGCAACTTTAGCTTGGAGGAGGACACCTTCTTGCTGTTTTCTTGGGAGAATTTCGGTCCAAAATTTCTGGTTTCTTCTAAAGTGAAGAGGTAGTTTTCATCAACCTTGAACCTTTCTATTTTCCTAAAAGATTGGAGCTTTATTTGCAAGGGTTTGAACCCTACACATGGATTAGGCTAGCGGACTTGAGGAGTTTAATTTCTTGTTTTAAATGTTAGGCTAGTAGTCTTGTGGTGACCTCTAGGTAGCAGGCTTGAGGTGTAATTGCTTGAATATGATTGTTATGTGTGTAGATGAAAAGATTATGGTGAGAAATGAAGGAAAGACCAAAGGAAAATTTTACAGGAATGCTGGCCAAATCTGTCATGTTACTGCCTAGCTTATATTTTGAATTTTTGATGCTCAAATGACTGTGAAACTGGTGTATATATGTTGTATATGGTGTGTAGAAAGTTTCTACCAAAAATCATTTGAATTGGCTGGGCAAAACTTGAAATTTCGAAATTTGAATAAAACTGGAAAATGTGTTCTGGTAGTCTGAACAGTACCACTTTGATTGAACATAACTCTTCGTACAAAAGTCAAAATTGAGTGCTGTTTATGGCATTTGAAACTAGACGTTTGTAGCTTTCCAACGGTATAAAATTCACCCTCTAGTTCGAAATGAGTGAGCTGTAGTGATTCGGCAAAGTTTGATGTCCTGTTCTGATGGCCTATCCGAGAGAAAAGTAGTAGCTGCATTTTGTGGCTCTATTTTATCTCACTTATGATTTGATTTTGAAAATGATTTGTTCTGATTAAATGTAGCTTTATGATTCTCGTTTCCAACGCCACCAACCATTCTCGATTCCAATTTGTATTGAGTGAAATATGGTTCAATTTCCAAACTGCGGCAAAGCTGGAAAACCCTTCCTTTTGTTGACCGACTGGTTTAGTTGTTTGTGAGATGTTTTATTTCGAAATTTTGATGTCAACCAACTATCAATTCTTTTGAAATGTTTCTTGGACCTTGATTTCACAAATGAACCAAAATGGGACTGATTTCATAGTGCAAAGTGTTTAAAAACGAAAAGAAAGCAAGAAGACAGATTTGCTTTGGAAATTTCTTGAACTTTGGTAGTTTTGATAACTACCTTCCCGTACGAGGTTTTTCATGAAATTTGACAGAGGAGTAGTCCTCATATGGAAGTTGAATTGTACCAAATTTGGTGTTATTCAAAGACTATTTTGATACCAAATGATGTCCCAAAGTTTACTTTCAAATCTGGAAAATTCATTGTTTAGTAGTGAAAATTTACCAATTTTAAGCTACTATATCTTGATGTTCAAAACTTCAAATGTAGTTCTGCTTATTGTGTTTGAAACTTTGTTTAGAACTCTTATTGTGTTATGAATTTCAGAGGCTAGTTCACTTTCTGTGAATTTTGCCGAATTTTCAAAGTTTGCTAAAAAACATGACTGAAACTGTCTTGTGTGCTCAAATCAGCCAATTTGAGTTGAAATTTGAATGTCTTCCATTAAGAATCTGGAAAAACGTCTTCTAGGAACTTTTAGTACGTTGAACCAAGATTCCAACGGTATAAAGTTTTCCAATTTTGGACCTCCTGAGAGTAAATTCTAATTTTCCTAAATTTGACGTGCAAAACTGAAATTTTCCAACTTGATGAGAAATGAGTTTTGGAAATTTTTCCCTTACCTTTTGATAATGATTGATCGTTTTAAACTCAATTTCATGGAGGAAATCAGTTTTCTTGTGCTAATAAATCCTCACTTTCGAACCTTTATTTTGAGTGGTTAATGTTCTTTGTTTGAGGTATTGACTAGTCTAAATAAGTGTATCGTCTTTATTGATAAATACATGGTTGTGAGTGAGAATACTTGTTAATTGTCCAGGTGCTCAAGGAGATCTGCAAGAGAATCTCGAAGCGGACGCCTAACAACTTAATTGCTCGTTCACTCACTCTTATCTTGACTTGGTGAGTGTCAAGTGTGTGAAAAATTGTTACGTGCTTAATTGTTATTATTGATTGAGTAAGTTGAATATGCCGGGTCGAGTGTGTACTTTATCGCACTCGTTCTCGTTTAAGTGAAGTATATTTGAATTGCTTGAAGTGAATTGTTAAGTGTATTAAGTAAAGTGTTGCAATGGTTAATTATGCTATGGTTGCATATGTCGATTGGAGTGAATCTCCTCGACTCCTAGTGATAATAGTGGGGGACGCCCAAATCTCATCGGCCGACCTTGCGACTCGAGCCGGCATGGGCTTAGTCGAGAAACTTGGTGAGTCATGGGAAAAGTGTATAGGCTTGATCTATTGGAGAAATCTCATTTGGCATACTCGAATAGTATCGCCTTATATAAAAAAAGTGCGGGTTCGGAGCAGGGGGAGTAACGGTGAACAGGGAAGAATAAGTGAAGTTCTACGGACTTTTAACCTACTCGGTTGACGGAGTGTCAACGCGTGGAGGTACTATTGAGCAAGTGGAAAATTGCTCTTGAGAGATCCTGTATTCTTATCACGTGTGTTTTATTGTTAATTGTGAATTACTTGAATGTTACAGCTTTCATTCTTATTCAAGTGTTATTGTTATTTGAACTACGTGTTTTGCATGTTTTCTTGGCCTTATGAGCATCCGCTCACCCCGTTAGATTTGTTTTCCTTAACAGGAGCTAAACTGGAAGGAATTACGAAAAAGCCTACTTGATGGCTCTTTTGGCTAGAATTTTAGAATGTTTTTGTCTAGACATCTTTTGGAAGTTGTATATTTTGAAAAGTGGATGTATTTTGAACTTGTGGGTAAGATTAGATATTTATATATGGAAGCGACTTCTCTTTCTTATTTCGTCTTGTCTTATTAGTTATTATGGTAATAAGCTTGAAGGGAATTGTACCGAGTCCTGACGAGAGTTGGGCAGGCGTCCCGTCAATACCCTTTGGTTCGCCTTAGGGAGAAGTGGGGCGTCACAGACTAATTTTAGTTTCTTCTTGTTCAGTCTTTGCCTTCAATCCGCATGAGAATCCGGCCAAGAATTCATACGCCGATTTGATTCGGACAATTTTTAGAGTTTTTTCTAATTTTTCCTGGATTTGTTGGGATTTTATTTAGTTACTTAATTGTTGGTTATTAGAAATAAATGGCGAACTATGTTAGCTATTTGGGTCACTACATTAGTTGTTTAAATGCAATAAGTGATGTAATCCATATTCGATTCAAATTTTGACTAAAGCTTTGGCTATAAATAGCCTTACTTTCGCTATGTAAAACATTAACTTGAGATTTCCAGCAATAAAAAAAAAGAGTAAAATTTTCTTGGCTTCTTGCAAGCTTTCTTTAAGAATCTTAGAGTTGACCTTTGGTGTTCATCCGACTTATCAATCTAGAAATGTAGAGATCGAGCTAGATTTTCTGCTACCAAACTTAGACATCAACATCTAAATCCCATAACTTGTCCTGCTATATATTGCGGCTAAAATCGTGTCACAAATGCTTTGTAGCCTTAGCTATTAGCCAAAACTTTATCATTTCAGTTGCTTCTATGAAGTTGCTATGTTCTTGAAACTATGTCGCATGTCCTTCTTTGTCAATTCTGTTAAATATCACTTTTACTTGCCTCATCAGGATATTTGGTGAATTTTCTAGAAAGAAACATTTTTAGAAAGGAAAACCATCTTAATATTGCTATAAGTATTTTACTTAAACCAAACCAGTTCCTTGTTCTAAAATTTAGCAATAAAGTCCTTGAAGGAAAAGTTTGTGGCCATTCCTATCATTATGTAATGGCACTACCAAAAGTAATTTTTCTCACATTTGATAAGTCTAGTTATGGGTAGACCAGAAAATTCACAAATGGTTGAAAATTATATGTTGAGAAATAATAGAGTTAAACCCCAAAGAGAAAAACAAAAAGAAAAAAGGCCTATCAATTTAGGGATTGTTCAACCAAAAACCATAACCCAAAATTGTAGGTCAATTGGATAATTAGTCTAAAGTGTAAGGATAATCAAATAGGTATAAGCAGTCGAAATTAGAATTTTAATGCTTCAAGTGGATCACTTTGATTAATTTCCACCTGACTAGAAGTCAATTAAGAAAAATTGCGCTTTAAGAAGACGATGATTTCATTTTGTAGTAGAGTTATTAAAAATTCTGTGATTTACTCAAGTTGTTCATGTGTCTAAACTTTAATGTGGATCTGCAAATATTGTAGTGCAAGAAACCTCCTAGGTAAATGTATTTAACTTAGATGAATATTAGCTCTTTACCAAGATTACACTACATAAGTTGATTAAAGAGATGAAGAAGAAACCCTAGTCTTGAAAACCAAGGTTGACGGCTAGAAAAGAGAGAGAGAGAGAGAGAGAGAGACTTGATGTGGTTTGTTTGCTCTAGTCGATCCACCATCTTTCTCTCTCCGAATTTTCTCTAAAATCATACACAAATTTATTCTATCTTCGTAGTTTAATTAAATTCTAAGGTATTTATAGACAAATTTATTTCCAACAAGAAACACATACAGTTTTTGAAAGGATTTCATTTCTGTCCTTAATTATAACTCTTCGGGTAAAAACCTCGATGGTCCTCAAACTTTTCATTTGGTGCACTTTTAGTCCTCCAACTAATAACGATGTATATTTAGTCCTTCAACTAATAAAATATGTACACTTTTAACCCTTCAATCCAATTTTGTTGTTAAAGTGGACAGGAAACACATCACTTATGATTCACGGAGACAAATTTAGGGGGTAATTTTGTTAGTACGGCACAGAGACAAAAAGACCATAAAAATCTTCAATTAGACATCAATGAAAAAAATGTTACACTATACTTAGTACTGGTACTACAACTAGTAATTGAGAAAAAGAGGCGAGAACAGGGGGAATGCGATAAACATGGCGGCGTGGAAGTCGGAGATGAGATAGAGATGGAGGCTGAAACGAAAATCTAGGAGCAACTAATGTTGATGAAGAGGGTGAGTAGTGGTGGTGGTGATAGTATTGTTGGCAGTGTTGATGGTGAGGATACAGAGAATGATGATGTAGCAACAGCAAGAAAGAAGCTCTTGATATTTGTGTTATTTTTATTTGTTTGCCCCTCATTTTGAATTCTTAAAAGAGTAGACTTGCTTATCTGATATAGTAAAACTTGTATAAATTAATAACTTTGGTACCCTACAAATTCTATTAATTTAAAGAGGTATTAATCAATTGATAAATTAATTAATTATTAATTTATCGAGTTTACTTACAATTTAAAAAACACTCATTTAATCAACTAAAGTTTTATTTTATTTTATAAAAATATGAATTATCCTATTAATAAAAGGTGACTAAAATTCTAAAGAATATAAACTAATCCATATCAACTTGATTTGCAAGTATAATTTAATTCTATGAATGTCTTCAATGTACTTACGTATCTAATATCATTTTTCTATTAACAAGAGGTCAAAAAAATTTAGAATAGTAAATGATAAATGTCCACACCCATTCTATTAAATGCATACAATGAATCAAATTAATAATATCCCTATGTATATAAATGACAAGGAAGTCTTCTTATAATAAATAAATACAAAAACTTTTTACATGTCTCAGTATTAAACTATAGTTTCCTATCTAAAAGGTGTTCACAAATTAACCATGACTAATCAAATGCATAAAGTATTATGTAAGTATAGTAGCTTTGGAGCTTGTTATGCTGAAAGAAGCACTTAAAGCATCAGTAACTCTTCATAATTTCTTATTGCAGTATGAGAATTCAAGTTTAGAACTTTTCAGATGCAATAAGAAAAATTAGAGATGAGATTCAGAGAGATCTAAATTTTAATAAAAAACAATAATACACTTATGTTTTAGGAAAATATGATATGTAATTTTAATGAATTATTAACTTATGATATGAATGGAATCAAAGGGTTATGTAAGATTTCAAAAAAAAATTATTATTTTATTGAAATTATTAATTTACCTTGGTAGCCCAAGTCAAGATTGAAAAAAATCATTATTTAATGAAGACTATCAATTTATCAAGTACTAATTTATAGAGGTTTTACTGTATTTGTTAATGTTAATAGCTCTTTCCTAGAAAGTAAAATAGAGAAGGATGGGTAGTCTAGCTACTGTAGAGATATTCTATCTCATTAAACTACTCAATATCTTCTTGGGTAACACCATCATCAATCTATTTAAATCTCCTTCTCCTCTACTTCCATCTCTCCCTCCAATCATCGAATAGCAGCAAATCTTTTCTACGATTCAGATTGAATCACCATTCCATCCAATACCACAACGACATGGTCATCGACAATTGATTGTGAATCTAAATTTCATTTTAATAGTTATTTTTTTGTATTGCTTTTCTGAAAATTTGATAGGGAGGAGGTAGAAGCTCAGGGTTTAAGTTTTTTTTCTTAAGCCCAATTATTATAGTTTTGTGGTCCTTGTGTTGCATCTGCTGACAAAATAACCCCCTTAATTTGTCCTATGAGCAGTACATGATACATTTCCCATCTACTTTAATAGCAAAATTGGACGGAAGGGTTAAAAGTATATATATATTTATTAGTGTGAGGACTAAAAGTGCGCCAAATGGAAAATTTGAGGACCATTGAGTTTTTTTACCCTAACTATTATTTTAGAAAATTCAATCTTGTAAACTATAAGTTTTATAAACTCGTCATTCAAATCTTTACTTGTCTTTCAATTTTGAATAAGAAGCTCTTAATGTATGTGACTCATTAGGCTTTTTACTACATTAGCAATAAATAGAAGTTAGTACCTTAATAATATGAACTAGATAAATTAAAATCTTTAATTTATTACTAATTAAACTTAATCAACTAACTTATAATTATACATAAAGATTAGCTTCCAATAAAGCATAATGACTATCCTTGAGAATAGTCAAATAGATGACTTCACATATCCTTACATGTTCACCATGTAATTAATACCTTTTTCTTCATGTAATTGATACATTTTATCATACTTATCTCATATCTCTTTTTTTTTGGTAAATTTTCTATTTATTGAAGTAAATAAGAAGAGTCAAAACTACAAATTTTCCCCAACACGCGGTATTGTCACCTTTGCCCTGTTACCCTCCTAATAGATGACATGCCTAACCTATCTAGACGGATCTCTCCCCTTGCTAACTTTGGGAACATGCTTATGTGATCATAGATGATATAATTCTGATGCTGATGAGAGACACCCAATTGGCTAGAATATCTGCCACTCGATTGGCTTTTCTGAAGCAATGAGAGAATCTCGCCACATCCACTACCAACTCCCAGATTTGTTCTACCTCGTTCCGGATCTGCCATGGACACCTGAAGCGTCGTTGAAGTATTCCCACCAATACATGAGAATCCAATTGAATCTCCATATTGGCAAACCCCTTCTCTACACATAGCTGCAATCCAGTTAACAATGCGAGGGCTTCCGCATGTAAACTCAACCGTTTGCCAAAGAACGCCGAGAAAGCCAATATAAGCCGTCCTAAAATGTCTCGTAAGACCCCTCTACTGCCACTCCATCCAGGATTGCCCTTGGAAGAACAGTCCCGTATTCAGTGTTAGACAACCCGATTCCTTCGTCCTCCACCGCACTAGTTGAACTCTAATGCCACCACCTTGTTGACTAGACCAGTCATATAGCTGAGAGCATGAGTGTGAGGACTTATATTTTTATTTCTAAAATAATTATTTTATGATTATTTGCCCTAGTATTAGTTAGTTATATTATCGTTACAAGAATTTCTTTTAAGTTTCGCTTTATCGCGCGTAAATCGAAAGTTCGCGCATTTCGCGTCAAAACGACTAAGTGAAAATTTAAGATTTATACTAGACTACTAAGAGTGAATAATTATAGTATTAAAGGAATTACATTTGAGGATTAGTGCACTAGTGCAACAAACAAGAGAGAAAATGGTGGTACGGTACTCACGCGCACGCACTATTCCTAATTGACTTTTGGACAACTTTTCGCCACAAACTCCTTAAGCTTCCAAGAGAAGCTTCATTCATCAAACCACACTCTCTCTCCTCACTCTCATAGCCGGCTGAACCTCAAGGAGAAGAAGAAGAAAAGCTCTCTCCATTTCATTTTAATTTTTGCTTCCATTTCACCACTCAAATTGCAACCAACTTCGAAACCACTTGGAGATTCACTTAAGTTTGGAGGAAGACACCTTCTTACGGGTTTTCTTGGGAGATTTTCGGTCAAAATTTCTGGTTTCTTCACAAAGCTAAGAGGTAGCCTTCATCAACCTTGAACCTTTCCATTTTCTTCAAAGATTGGAGCTTTATTTGCAAGGTTTTGCAACCCTAAGCATGAAACTAGGTAGAGGACTTGAGCAATCTATTTTCTTGCTTTAAATGTTAGGCTAGTGGTCTTGTGGTGACCTCTAGGTAGCTGGCTTGAGGTGTAATTGCTTGAATATGATTGTTATGCGTGTAGATGAAAAGATTATGGAGAGAAAGTTGAGAAATGAGAGGAGCTAGAACTGGCCGAATCTGTCCAGTATTTTTCGTACCTTCCTTTCAAATTTTTGTGGGTTGTTTTGCTGTGAAATTGGTTGATATATGTTGTATATGGTGTGTAGAAAGTTTCTACCAAAAATCATTTGAATTGGTTGAGCAAAACTTGAAATTTCAAAATTTGAAGAAAACTGGAAAATGTTTTCTAGCAGTCTGAACAGTACTACTTTGATCGAACATAACTATTTGTATAAAAGTTGAAATGTTTCTTGGACCTTGGTTTTACAAATAAACCAAAATGGGACTGATTTCATGGTGCAAAGTGTTTGAAAATGGAAAAGAAAACAAGGAGACAGATTTGCTTTAAGAATTTCCTAAACTTTGGTAGTTTTGTTAACTACCTTCCCGTGCAATTTTTTATGTAAAATTTGATAGAGGAGTAATCCTCATATGGAAGTTGGATTGTACCAATTTTGGTGTTATTCTAAAATCATTTTGATACCCAAATGATGTCCCAAAGTTTGCTTTTCAAATCTGAAAAATTCCTGACTTTTGCTCAAATTCCAGCCGACTTTGGACTGCTATATTTCGATACTCAAGACTCCGAATTTAGTCCCGTTTGTGGTATACATTTCAGAGGCTAGTTCACTTTCTGTGAATTTTGCCGAATTTCCAAAGTTTGCCGAAAAACATGACCGAAACTGCCTTGCTTGTTCAGATCAGCCACTTTAAGCTGAAATTTGAATGTCTTCCGTTTAGAATCTTGGAAAAGTGTCCTCTAGGAACTTTTAGTAATTTGAACCAAGATTCCAATGGTATAAAGTTTTCCAATTTTGGACCTACTGATTGCAAGTTCTAATTTTTCTAAATTTGACGTGCAAAACTGAAATTTTTCGACTCGATGGGAAATGAGTTTTTGGAAAACTCTTCCCCATCCTTTGAGATTGATTGACCATTTTAAACTTGATTTCATGAAGGAAATCAATTTTCTTGGTATTATTAAACCCCACTTTTGAGTCTCAATTTACGAGTAACTAAATCTCTCTTTTATGACATTTTCTTAGTATTGTACAGGTGTACAATCTTCCTTGTTAGCAAAGGCGTTTGTAAGTAATAGTGTGTGATAGTCAATTATTATTTGCTCAAGCACTCAAGGGGACTTTCAAGAGGATCTCGAAGCGGACACTTAAAAATTGTTTGAGAAGTGCATGATTTGTTGCAATTATGTGAATTGCTTCTTATGGACTGAATGGTTTATAACTGTTGAGTCGAGTGTGTACTTTATCGCACTCGTTCTCTTTTAACTGATTAAACAACTGAACTAAACTGCTTGTAACTAAACTATATCTGAACTGTTGCATGTCGTTGGAGTGAATCTCCTCTACTTATAACTGAATTGTGGGGACGCCCAAATCTCAATTGGTCGACCTTGTGACTCGAGCCAGCAAGGTCTTGGTCGAGAAGCTTGGTGAACCATGAGATAACTGTAAGCTTGATCTATTGAGAGATCTTGCTTGGCCTACTCGAGTAGTAGCTCCTTTTATAGAAGTTTGGGCCCGGTGTGGTGTATGGTGGACGAAACTGTGAAATAAGTGTAATTCTACGAACTTAAATGCCGACCCGGTTGACGAGGTGTCATCACGGGAAGATATGCGATCGAGGTTTGGCGAAGCAAGTAGAATTTAGCTCCTGAGAGCTCCTGTATTCTCATTAAATGTGTTCAATTGAAAATTGTGAATTGCTTGAATGTTACAGCTTTGATTCCTGCTTAAATGCTATCACTACCTGAATTATGTGTTTTGCATGTTTTCTTGGTCTCATTGAGTATTAGCTCATTTTATTAGATTTATTTTCCTTAGTAGGGACCGAAATGGAAAGAGTTATGGAGAAGCCGACTAGAGGCACTTTTGATTAGAGGTTCGAATGTATTCTGTAGACACCAAATTTTTGGTGTAATTTCATTTTTAGTTTTTTTTATTTGTCGTATTCGTTTTTTAGTTTTAGTTTCTAGTTTTATTTTTATTTTTAAGTTTTATCATAGAATTTCTTGGAAAAAGGGAAAGAGAAAAAGAAAAGCATTCAAAAAAAATATGATTTAGTCATTGTAATTTAAATTCAATGCTTTCTTGAAAGTAAAAAAAAAAGAAAAAAAATGAAAAATGAAAGAAAAAGATTGAAAATGGCAATTTTGTTGTTTTAGTTTGTTTATTTTGATGTAAAATTGTTGTTTTTTTATTACTTAGTTTTTATTATCAATTTTGTTTTAATTAATTTTAAAAAAAAAAAAGAGAGCAAAAATAGCCGCGGCATGCAAGCTTCATTTTTTTGCAGTTTGCAAAGGACGGCCACGGATGCTTTTTGGAAGGCTGGATTTTAAGGCAAAGCAGGCCTTTCATCCTCACCATTGGGGTGAGGGTTTAGGAACTTGGATTCCCATATAAATAGCAAGGGAAAGCAGCAGCCGCAGGGTTTTAGGAGGAGAGAGCTGACGGAAGGAAAAACCGAGAGCAAGAGAGAAAATCTGGGCTGAGGTCAGAGAGAGAAAGAGAGAGAACAGAGGGCTGTGCAAAAGGTTGGAGCTTTGAGGGAGGGAAAAGCAAGAGAGAAAGAGAGGTTTTAGAGAGCGGCGACTGAAATTTGGACAAAGGGCAAAAGAGTGAGAGAGTGGACGGGCTAAGAGGAGAGATAGCTAGGGTAGCCGAAAAGAGAGCTTCCGTGAGAGGAGGGCAGGAAGACTGAGAGTGGACGGCTGAGAGTTTGAGAGCTTCGTGAGAAAAAGGGACGGCTGAAAACCTGCAAGAGAGGGAGTGCAAAACAGAGGGGGACGGCTGCAGAAATCTGGAAAAAGAAAACGTGAGAGAAAGGAGAGTTTTGGGTTGACGGGCTGAGTGAAAAGGCTGCGGAAGAAGCAAGGTGAAGAGAGCTTCAGGCCAAATCAAAAGAGAAAGAGAGGCTGCCGTGGAGAAGAAAGAAAGAGATCTGAAAAAGAGAAAAGAAAAGCTGCAATTTTTTTCCTCACGACAAGGGTACGAGTTCGAAGCCGCAACGGGACGATTGCAGCAGCTCGTTCACGACATTTCCTGTCCGGATTGTGATTCAAAAAGCTTGGGCAGGTACTCTCCTAGATTGGTGTCTTGGTCCCTTCCAGTTTTGTTCATTGTTGAGTCGTCGCTTTGAATTTCTTGTGTGTTATTGCTGTTTACTTTCTCTGTTTCCATTCATTCCCGGTTCCTCCATGCTAGTTCAACTTGCCGATCCTCTTGTTCGAAACCTGGGGTTGCATGGTCTTGCTTTGGTTAGGATAATTTGTAGATTTGGATTTAGGGTTATGTGATGTTTGATTGGGTCTGTGATATGATTAGCTTCTTGATTTAGATGACTCATGCGGAGCTTGTTAAAGATAAATCCAGAAATCTGGTTGTTGTTTCTGTGTTGCTCGCTGGGTACCTCGTTTGATTTTTAATTGTTTGGTGTTTGCAACTGGGTTGTGTTAATCAAAATGTTCAGTTTGTTAAAGGTTTTGAGTGATGGGTCTGCTGACTTTGGTTCGAAGCTTGACATGAATTTTCTGCTTCAAAATTGCAGAATGTTGTTCTTCGATGCTTGCATGGTCTTTTTCGTCCAATTTTTGTGCTTAAATGCTTGGTAATCTAGTTACTTCAGTCCAGATTTTTTGTTTATTTGAGCCGTTGGTTATGTTCGGATTGCATTCAAAAATTCACCAGAAAATTGAACCCAACATTCAGGAACCTAGTAGAAGCAATAAAAGATGTTTTTCTGTCTTTGTGAATCTGTCAAGGCAAAGTAGTGAAGCTTAGCATGAGAAAACTGCCGAGAACTTTGTTGCATTTTTTCCTCTTACTGATCTTTCCGTGGCTGCTCTCTGAGTTTGTACTTCAGCCGCATGCTTAATTGTGTTTTGAAGGGAGGAAATGGAAGGTTGGGTGTTGAGTTTGAATGTTTAAACATCTGAAATGCTTGAGCTGGAAAATGGATTTCAGATTGCTGTCACTCTGCATGAATGTCTGTCCAGAATTTCTGTAATGCATTAGCTCCTTTATTGTTCTTGCTTGTTTGGAGTTTAAAGCTAAGTAGCTTGTTGCTTAGTTGATGTTGGGTTGGAAAATATCTAGTCCAAGCTGTGTATTTACATCAAAAATCTGGTTTGCATGATGAAGTAAAAAAGTCTCGGCTGGGAAAAATTGCAGAAACTTGCGGCACTTCCTCTCTTTCCTTCTATTGCTGTTTTGCTGTTTACTTTCACCCTTGATGATCAGCTCCCTTTCCTGATTCAGTCATGTAATGAAGTTGCATGATTAGTGGATGCTGGATAGGCAGGATCTTGGTGTTGGATAAATCTGTTTTGCATGATGAATTGGATAGAATTGCGGCTGGAAAATTGCCGCAAGCTTGGAAGCAAAAGTCAGCAGATTTCATTCTTTTTAGTTGCAGATTTTGAAGCCCTTTACGTATGCATGCATGAAAGCTTTCTGAAATATTACACTTTGACCCCCCGAGTCTCCTTTTGTTTCACTATGACCCAACCAATTGAATAATCTCCTCAATTTGGTCCTTGGTAGTTTTTAATTTTACAACTTCATTGCTTGTTTGCTTCAATTAACTACTATGCTTTGTTTAAATTTCACTTCATGCATGAATTTCACTTTTTGCATTTTGGGATCCAAAAACAACCATTGATCAATCAAACCGAAATCAATTAAAACGTTTTAAAAACCTTAAAGGTCCCAAAACAAGAAAAAGGTCAAGTAACAAATTTATTTAGGAAAATTGAAGAGAATAGGCAAGCATAAGCTCATGTAGACATAAGGTTCACAAATTCATGCCCTAAGTACCACCAAGACAAATGAAAGCAAACAAGCAATCGAGTTGGAAAATTGAGGCTACCAAGGACTCAAATGCGAACACTAACCAAACACTCAAGCTTATCAAATACTTCTAGGAACTTCAAAAATCCAAAGGCAAAGAAAAAGTCAAGTAATGGCTTAAAATTCAACTATTCCAAGATCTATTTGCAAAAATTAGGACTTGATTGAGTCTTTGTAATATTACTGCAAAATTTCAGGGACCCAATTGATTGATTTTCAAAGCTTATGGGCCTTAGAAGGATTAGATGGAAGTCAAAGGGTTGGAGTGCAATTTTTGGAACTTATTTCTTCATGCAAAGCATGCATACACGTAAGAATGCTTCTGCAACTTAAAATCTGCTACCACTAGAATGCTTGCTGCATTTTCATCTTCAACCACAAATTTCAGAAAACTAACTCAAGCTTTGCACAAACTTTCTCAACCAATGGCCAAGCTTTGAATTAAACCACACAACATACAACTTGGACGTTCAAATCAGGAAAACACAGCAAGAAATGATGCAAAAATCAAACTGCAACAAGGTTTCAGCAAGCCTATGAAGCTTTCGGCAAGTGTGTAGTGGAATGTGAACGTGTGTAAATGAAAAGTAAAAGGCCATGGGACTTGAGAATGCGACGATTTGGCCAAAACAAAGTTCAAAAGGGGGTTTTTAATGAAAAATGGAGTCGCCACTTGGTATAGAGTTAGGGTGTACCAAGTCACCCAAAAAGAAATTTTCTAAAGGAAAGATAGAAAGAAACCCCTTTTGAACGACTCCTAGTCCACGTAAACCAACGAAAAAGGTTCGGGAGTCACATTTGACGAAGGGGAAGGCAAGGATAAAAATCCAAGGCACCCCTTCGACCTAGCCAAGGCTAGTTGCGTGATTTAGCCCCACCTTTCCTAATTTTTCTACCCAATTATGTATCGCGTGTTGGATATGACTATATGAATGCAAAAACCTAGACCTAGGGGGACATGGGGAAATTTCTCTTCAAAGGTTGAGTGGTGCCAATCACATTAATTGTGAAGCCCAATAATGATCCTTTGGAGAGGTCACATATAATCCTAAATGACGTAAAAATGAGTGGAGTGCATGCCATGTGAAAATGTGAGTTTGTGTGAAGTGAGAAAAGTGATAAACTAATAGGATGTAAGTGGAGGTGTGCAAATGTATTTACAAGGTGAGGTGAGTAAAGAATGATAATGTGAAAACAACATAAAGTGCATGTGTGCGAGTGATATTATATAAAGTGTAAGTGGTTGAGTGAAAACGTGCAAAATTAAAGTAGTGTGAAGTGAGAAAAAGGATAGAATATAAAGTAAGTGTATGTGATAGTGAATGAATAAAATGCATGAATCCTATAGGAATGCATCAAGATGGGAACGGGGAGTCCTAACTTTGTGACTTTAATCTTCCCTTTGATTAGAAGGGGGAACTAGCGTGCTAAGGCTATTGGATAGCCACACTCGCTCGTTTCCCTTATCGAAAGGGGACACTCAAGCAAATGAACCCTATAACTAGTATGAGATGCAAAACCTAAAAATGAGGGGAAAAAGGGGTTCGAGGAGCATGCCAATGATAAAACTAAGGAAAAATGCATGATATGTAGTGAACAGGCAAATAATGCATTAATGAAAAACAAAGGGAAAATCCTATTGGGTCTAGCGTTGGACTAGCCCTTCCTATGAATTCCTACAAGCATTAGACTAGTGGAAACGATAAAAGAAGCCACAACTAGCGTTGGACTAGTGTGGTGACGTACATTCATCCACCACATTCATTCATGGCTATGGAAAGCGAGTAGACATGCCAAACACTCGTAAACAAGTAGCACATAACACTTAGCATGCTCGACTAGATGCAAAAGCCTAATAAAGCAAATTAACACATAGCCACAAAAGCAAGCAATCAAACTAATGGACCTATTACATTTGCTAGCTAGGCACACGTCTTCAATAGGTCTTCATCAAGTGCTTTCCAAGCCCTATCTATTACAAGCCAAGAGGTGTACACATACCCCATAAAGAATAACTAAAATAAAAAGCAAAAGGAAATGAAGTAAATGAAAGGAATTAAAGAAAAACAAGGGAAGCAAGTAGACATGCAATTTTCACGTAGCACGTTGGATCACATAGGAGAGACAAAAAAAATAAAAGAAGTTATACCTCCCTTGAGTTGGAGCTCTAATGGGGTGAAGTCACTTATTTATCCTCCAAAATAAAAGAAATGGTCAAGGTACCAATTTATTTGTAAAAATTAAAGAAAACATGCGAACACGGGCTCACATGATCATAAAGCTCTTAAATTCATGCATGAAGTGCAATTTAAACAAAGCATAGTAGTTAATTGAAGCAAACAAGCAATGAAGTTGTAAAATTAAAAACTACCAAGGACCAAATTGAGGAGATTATTCAATTGGTTGGGTCATAGTGAAACAAAAGGAGACTCGGGGGGTCAAAGTGTAATATTTCAGAAAGCTTTCATGCATGCATACGTAAAGGGCTTCAAAATCTGCAACTAAAAAGAATGAAATCTGCTGACTTTTGCTTCCAAGCTTGCGGCAATTTTCCAGCCGCAATTCTATCCAATTCATCATGCAAAACAGATTTATCCAACACCAAGATCCTGCCTATCCAGCATCCACTAATCATGCAACTTCATTACATGACTGAATCAGGAAAGGGAGATGATCATCAAGGGTGAAAGTAAACAGCAAAACAGCAATAGAAGGAAAGAGAGGAAGTGCCGCAAGTTTCTGCAATTTTTCCCAGCCGAGACTTTTTTACTTCATCATGCAAACCAGATTTTTGATGTAAATACACAGCTTGGACTAGATATTTTCCAACCCAACATCAACTAAGCAACAAGCTACTTAGCTTTAAACTCCAAACAAGCAAGAACAATAAAGGAGCTAATGCATTACAGAAATTCTGGACAGACATTCATGCAGAGTGACAGCAATCTGAAATCCATTTTCCAGCTCAAGCATTTCAGATGTTTAAACATTCAAACTCAACACCCAACCTTCCATTTCCTCCCTTCAAAACACAATTAAGCATGCGGCTGAAGTACAAACTCAGAGAGCAGCCACGGAAAGATCAGTAAGAGGAAAAAATGCAACAAAGTTCTCGGCAGTTTTCTCATGCTAAGCTTCACTACTTTGCCTTGACAGATTCACAAAGACAGAAAAACATCTTTTATTGCTTCTACTAGGTTCCTGAATGTTGGGTTCAATTTTCTGGTGAATTTTTGAATGCAATCCGAACATAACCAACGGCTCAAATAAACAAAAAATCTGGACTGAAGTAACTAGATTACCAAGCATTTAAGCACAAAAATTGGACGAAAAAGACCATGCAAGCATCGAAGAACAACATTCTGCAATTTTGAAGCAGAAAATTCATGTCAAGCTTCGAACCAAAGTCAGCAGACCCATCACTCAAAACCTTTAACAAACTGAACATTTTGATTAACACAACCCAGTTGCAAACACCAAACAATTAAAAATCAAACGAGGTACCCAGCGAGCAACACAGAAACAACAACCAGATTTCTGGATTTATCTTTAACAAGCTCCGCATGAGTCATCTAAATCAAGAAGCTAATCATATCACAGACCCAATCAAACATCACATAACCCTAAATCCAAATCTACAAATTATCCTAACCAAAGCAAGACCATGCAACCCCAGGTTTCGAACAAGAGGATCGGCAAGTTGAACTAGCATGGAGGAACCGGGAATGAATGGAAACAGAGAAAGTAAACAGCAATAACACACAAGAAATTCAAAGCGACGACTCAACAATGAACAAAACTGGAAGGGACCAAGACACCAATCTAGGAGAGTACCTGCCCAAGCTTTTTGAATCACAATCCGGACAGGAAATGTCGTGAACGAGCTGCTGCAATCGTCCCGTTGCGGCTTCGAACTCGTACCCTTGTCGTGAGGAAAAAAATTGCAGCTTTTCTTTTCTCTTTTTCAGATCTCTTTCTTTCTTCTCCACGGCAGCCTCTCTTTCTCTTTTGATTTGGCCTGAAGCTCTCTTCACCTTGCTTCTTCCGCAGCCTTTTCACTCAGCCCGTCAACCCAAAACTCTCCTTTCTCTCACGTTTTCTTTTTCCAGATTTCTGCAGCCGTCCCCCTCTGTTTTGCACTCCCTCTCTTGCAGGTTTTCAGCCGTCCCTTTTTCTCACGAAGCTCTCAAACTCTCAGCCGTCCACTCTCAGTCTTCCTGCCCTCCTCTCACGGAAGCTCTCTTTTCGGCTACCCTAGCTATCTCTCCTCTTAGCCCGTCCACTCTCTCACTCTTTTGCCCTTTGTCCAAATTTCAGTCGCCGCTCTCTAAAACCTCTCTTTCTCTCTTGCTTTTCCCTCCCTCAAAGCTCCAACCTTTTGCACAGCCCTCTGTTCTCTCTCTTTCTCTCTCTGACCTCAGCCCAGATTTTCTCTCTTGCTCTCGGTTTTTCCTTCCGTCAGCTCTCTCCTCCTAAAACCCTGCGGCTGCTGCTTTCCCTTGCTATTTATATGGGAATCCAAGTTCCTAAACCCTCACCCCAATGGTGAGGATGAAAGGCCTGCTTTGCCTTAAAATCCAGCCTTCCAAAAAGCATCTGTGGCCGTCCTTTGCAAACTGCAAAAAAATGCAGCTTGCATGCCGCGGCTATTTTTGCTCTCTTTTTTTTTTTTTAAATTAATTAAAACAAAATTGATAATAAAAACTAAGTAATAAAAAAACAACAATTTTACATCAAAATAAACAAACTAAAACAACAAAATTGCCATTTTCAATCTTTTTCTTTCATTTTTCATTTTTTTTTTTTTTTCACTTTCAAGAAAGCATTGAATTTAAATTACAAATGACTAAATCATATTTTTTTTTTGAATGCTTTTCTTTTTCTCTTTCCCTTTTTCCAAGAAATTCTATGATAAAACTTAAAAATAAAAATAAAACTAGAAACTAAAACTAAAAAACGAATACGACAAATAAAAAAAACTAAAAATGAAATTACACCAAAAATTTGGTGTCTACAGTTTGCCCCTCTTTGTCTGAGTTTTGGAAAAACTTGAGACAAAGAAGTAGACACCAAATACTTACCTGTGTTATTCGGCTGCAAAAATGATCTGACCCAAACATGAAATTAACACGGGACTGACCCGAACAGAAAATTCAAAACGGGACTGACCCGAAACAAGAGTTTAAAACGGGACTGACCCGAACAGGAATTTAAAACGGGACTGATCCAAACAGAAATTTAAATGGGATAGACCCACGGGATAGACCCGGACAGAAACGTAAACGGGATAGACCCAGACAGAAATGTAAATGGGATAGACCCAGACGAGAATTTTAAAACAAGACTGACTGGAATAAGAAGTTTAAAAGGGGACTGATCCCAACGAGAAAATTTAAATCATGGGATTGACCCGAACAAAATTTAATATCATGGGACTGGCCCGAACAAGCTTTTAATCATGAGACTGACCCGAATAAGCTTTAAAATCATGGGACTGACCCGAACAAGTTTTAAAATCCTGGGACTGACCCGAACAAGCTTTTAATCATGGGACTGACCCGAATAAGCTTTAAAATCATGGGACTGACCCGAACAAGCTTTAAAATCATGGGACTGACCCGAACAAGCTTTAAAATCATGGGACTGACCCGAATAAAGTTAAAATCATGGAATACACGCTAGTGGGACTGACCCACGGCTAGCGGCAGGGTAAAATGAAAGGCGCACTAGTGGGACTGAACCAACGGCTAGTGGCGGTACAAAATGAAATGCTCACTGGCGGGACTCACCTCATGCTCCAGTGGCTGTGAAAATGAAACGCACACTGGCGGGACTAACCTCTGCTCCAGTGGCTAAGTAAATGAAATGCACACTGGCGGGACTAACCGCTGCTCCAGTGGCGATGTAAACGGTCAGCGGGATAGAACCCAGTTCTGCCGAGGTTGGCGGGATAAAACCCAGCTCCAACGTGATATAAACGGTCAGCGGGATAGAACCCAGTTCTGCCGAGGTTGGCGGGATAAAACCCAGCTCCAACGTGATAAACGGTCAGCGGGATAGAACCCAGCTCCAACGTATAATCTATCTTATAGAACCCCAGTTCTGCCGAGGTTGGCGGGATAAAACCCAGCTCCAACGTGATAACGGTCAGCGGGATAGAACCCAGTTCTGCCGAGGTTGGCGGGATAAAATCCAGCTCCAACGTGATAAACGGTCAGCGGGATAGAACCCAGTTCTGCCGAGGTTGGCGGGATAAAACCCAGCTCCAACGTGATATAAACGGTCAGCGGGATAGAACCCAGTTCTGCCGAGGTTGGCGGGATAAAACCCAGCTCCAACGTGATCTTTGTGAAGTCGGCGACATGAAGTCCAGACCCAATGGGATCTTGTGAAGTTGGCGGCACGAAGTCCAGGCCCAACGTGATCTTCCCAACGTGATCTTGTGAAGTTGGCGGCACGAAATCCAGGCCCAACGTGATGTTGTGAACAAGAAATTGAATTTGATTTGCCAAGAAACAAGAAATTAAACTTTGATTTTTTGATTTTTGACCTTTCTGATTTTTCCCTTCCTTTCGGATTTTTCCGAGAGAATTTTTTCCAACATAATTTGCCCCAGTATCGGGTCCATTTTTCCTCCTTCTTCTTGCTTCTCTTTGCAGTATCGGCCTTCCGCCTCACTGGATGCTTTTCATCATTTTGAATCATGAATACCTGCACAGGGGGCTTAACAAAGCATGACATGCACTTAAATTCCATGAAAAGAGCTGCGGGATTGATTCGAAAAAATGTTATTATTTGATTTTTGGACAAAAATCTCAAATGTATTACAAAAAATTTGCCCCAGCGTGGGCTTATTTCATGAAATCTCACAAATAAAATTTTTGCCCCAGTGTGGGCTTCCTTGATTGCAAAAATTTGTTCAGATGATTTCCCATTTATTTGAACAAAGAAAAACCGCACTTTCTAAAATTTAGAAAAGAATGCACATATACAACAATGTGAAGAAACTTTAAACGTCAAGTTGCACTCATGCAGAAATTTCATGATGAATTCCTTAGAATAACACCAAA